>NC_135814.1:85415102-85694072 GCF_964213995.1 Mustelus asterias
ATACCAATTACTTTAATTGAACGAACAATCATAAAACACAAGTGTAGTCAGTCATCTGTGCAGGGATATTCCAGCCTATACTAAGTAACATAGGTTTACATTTTCCAAGCATCTCCCACCCTCACTATTCACTGCCTCCACAACACATTTCCTTTCTGAAGCCACCATTGAACATGCTGAGTCAAACAAGGTGCAACAAAGCCACATGTAACCACAAAGCCACATGTAACAAGGAGCTGTGAATTTTAGGAAGTGCCCTAAATAAAAGCTTGCAGATGTAAACTGCTTACCAAAAAGTTAATTTGCAAAAGAGACTAGTTAACAAGCCGCGATCCTTCCCTTTATGCACAATTCATGAAGCTTTTTGTAACAACTAACTGGATTGAGATATGCCTGGAAAGTATAAGAGGCAGTGCTCAAGTGCCAGAAATGAGGTTTAATGCTTTGCAATTTTCTAAAGTTGTAACAGCTTTCTTTAAAAAAATGCTATGACAATAACATACAAGTGAGCCACTCACCCAGAGGGGAGCAGGGAACTAGCTTAACTCGCAACCTTAATGGAATCTAATGAGACTTCTGGTCTTCCAGTCTGTAAATACAGAAAGTACAGGCCAAACCAAAAATGGAAATAAGAGAGGAATAGCCTGTGTTTGAGAATAAGTTTAAAAGGGAACCCAAAAGTCTTTTATAGACATGATAAAAGTAAAACAGTGGTCAAATAAAGGGTGGAGTCAATTGAGGCAAACAAAAATCTTCTTAAATCAGAGGACATGACTGAGGTACTAATTGAGTATTTTTCAGATGTTGCTAGTAAGGACTAGGATATTGCCAATGATGCAGTAGAGAAATTGGATAGGATAAAAACAGGTAAAGAGGAAATATTAAAATGATTAGAAAAGACACCTGCTCAGGATAGGACGCTTCCTATTCTCTGCTTTCTGTCTCTTAGCCTATTGTGTATCCACACTGTTCCTTTTATCCAGTGGGCTTTGCTTCAATTGTGCTAACAAGTCTTTAATGTGGTTCTTTGTCAAAAGCTTTTTGAAAGTCTGTTTACACAACATCAACCACACCAAGTTGATAAGAAAAGTAAGGTTGGAAACTCTGGAGGCCCTGGCAAAATTCTTTCATTCCTCCTCAGATGTGAAAGTTGTGCCAGAGGTCTGGAGGATTGGAAATCCCTGTTCAAAAAAGGGGAGAGGGATAAACCCAACAACTACAGATCAGTTACCCAAGTGTTGATGATGGTGAAACATTTAAAGATATTAATCTGGGACAAAATTAATTAGCATTTAGAAAAATATGCAAGTCAGCCCAAATGTGTCACAATCATATTTAACTAACTTGGTTAAGTTATCTGATGAACTAACATAAGGGATTGGTCAAGGTAGCACAGTTGTGTGTATAGACTTACAGAAAATAAAATATTATAAAATAGACTTGTTAGCAAAATTGAACCTCATGGTGAATATTTTTTAAAATCCCATCAGCTAACCCTTTATATTACAAAAACTTTAAAATAATCAGCAGAGTAAGAGATCTAAAGATAGCCACATGTATAATACTGTATTCAGTTTTGTTTCTTTTACATAACGAGTGAGAGAGTAAAAAGTTCAAAAAAGTACCACAAGATTATTTCCCAGTTTAAAGAACTATAGTTAAAAAAGCAACAGAGATTGCTAGAAGTTTATAAAACAGTGAAAAGGCTGAATTACATAGAGTCATAGAGGTTTACAGCATGGAAACAGGCCCTTTGGCCCAACTTTTCCATGCCGCCCCTTTTTTAACCCCAAAGCAAGTCCCAATTGCCTGCGTTTGGCCCATATCCCTCTATACCCATCTTACCCATGTAATTGTCTAAATGCTTTTTAAAAGACAAAATTGTATCTGCCTTTACTACTACCTGTGGCAGCTTGTTCCAGACACTTAACACCCTCTGTGTTAAAAAATTGCCCCTCTGGATCCTTTTGTATCTCTCCCCTCTCACCTTAAACCTATGCCCTCTAGTTTTAGACTCCCCTACCTTTGGGAAAAGATAATGACTATCTAGCTGATCTACGCCCCTCATTATTTTATAGACCTCTATAAGATTGCCCCTAAGCCTCCTGCGCTCCAGAGAAAAAAGTCCCAGTCTATCCAGCCTCTCCTTATAACTCAATCCATCAAGTCCCGGTAACATCCTAGTAAATCTTTTCTGCACTCTTTCTAGTTTAATAATATCCTTTCCATAATAGGGTGACCAGAATTGCACACAGTATTCCAAGTGTGGCTTTACCAATGTCTTGTACAACTTCAACAAGACGTTCCAACTCCTGTATTCAGTCTTCTGACCGATGAAACCAAGCATGCCGAATGCCGTCTTCACCACTCTGTCCACCTGTGACTCCACTTTCAAGGAGCTATGAACAGGTACCCCTAGATCTCTTTGTTCTGTAACTCTCCCCAACGCCCTACCATTAACTGAGTAAGTCTTGCCCTGGTTCAATCTACCAAAATGCATCACCTCGCATTTGTCTAAATTAAACTCCATCTGCCATTCGTTAGCCCACTGGCCCAATTGATCAAGATCCATTGCAATCCTGGAAACCCTCTTCACTGTCCACATGCCACCAATCTTGGCGTCATCTGCAAACTTACTAACCATGCCTCCTAAATTCTCATCCAAATCATTAATATAAATGACAAATAACAGTGGACCTAATACAGATCCCTGATGCACACCACTGGTCACAGGCCTCTAGTTTGAAAAACATGTCTATTAGATTATTTCACTTTAACTGTTTGGAAAGGACCAGGGGTCAGGCAGTTCAACTACATGAGTGGAAATACGTCGCTGCGGTGGGAGGGTTGTGTGTTTTGGCGCATCTTGCGCAATTCTCCGGCCACAACGCGATTTGCACCAGGCACACAGGGCAGTTGTGTAGATAGACTTACAGAACATAAAATATCGCACAATAGACTTGTTAGCAAAATTGAACCTATGGAATTAAAGGGACCGTGACAACTGGGCGACACAGTGTTAGCACTGCTGCCTCAAAGTGCCAGGGACCCAGGTTCAATTCCGGCCTTGGGTGACTGTGTGGAGTTTGCACATTTTCCCCAAGTCTGTGTGGGTTTCCTCCGGGTGCTCCGGTTTCCTCCCACGTTTCAAAGATGTGTAGGTTAGGTTGATCGGCCATATTAAATTGCCTTTTAGCATTAGGGGGTCTAGTGGGTTAATGCGTGGGGTTACAGGGATAGGGCCTGGTTGGGATTGTTGTCGGTGCACACCTGATGGGCTGAGTGGCCTCCTTTTGCACTGTAAGGATTCAATGATTCTATGAACTGGGATACAAAATTGGCTAAGGGACAGAAAGCATAGTGATAAACGGTTGTTCTTCAGACTCGAGAGGAAAGAAAGAATCCTAGCATTTCAATAATGCTTTTCATACCTCAGATCATTCCAAATTACTTTACAGCTAATGAAATACTTCTGTTGTAATGTAAGAGGTTTGGCAATCAGTTTCCATACAGCAAGTTCCCAGAACAACGATGTGATAATCTGCTTGAGTGACACTGAACGTTGACCGAGGGTTAAAATGGCCAGAACACTGATGGTAACTCCCCTGTGTTCGTCTTTTTAAAAATGTCATGAGACCTTCTATATCCACCTGAGGGAGCAGACGGGGCCCTCAGTTTAACATCTCATCCAAAACACAGCATCCACATCGGTGTTGCATTGCCGACATTTTGTGGTCAAGTCTCTGGAGCGTGACGTGAACGCACAATCTTATAACTCAGAGGTGAGAGTGCTAACAACTGAGCCATGGCAGAGGTAGACTTACAATGAAACATATAGCACTGCAGCATAGGGCCCCCACCAATGGAGGGGCCCCATACTGAGAGGTGGGTGTGGGAGCACCAATCAGAGCCTGGTAGCTCAGTATTTGCTAATAAAAAGTTTATTTGTTAGTGTCACAAGTAAGCTTACATTAACATCACAATGAAATTACTGTGAAAATCCCCTAGTCGCCACACTCCAGCACCTGTTCAGGTACACTGAGGGAGAATTTTGCATGGCCAATGCATCTAACCAGCACGCCTTTCAGACTGTGGGAGGAAACCGGAGCACCCGGAGGAAAACCATGTTGACACGGGAAGAACGTGTAGACTCTGCACTGATGGTGACCCAAGCCGGGAATCGAACCTGGAGCTGTGGTACAGCAGTGCTAACCACTTGCCACCATTAGGCTCTTCAGCCTATCAGCGGGCATTGCAGAAAAACATCAGACTGTTTGGTGGGGTTCCCTTAGACATTGAAAGGTGGTGGTGACTTGAAAGCAGTTTGGACTTATCTCCTTATTGTCTGGCCTGAAGTTTCTGAACTTGAGAGTGAGAGGCCCAGGCGGCGAGGACGAGGCTGCTGAGCCAGGGCGAGAGCAGAGGCCAGGGGAGGCCAGATAAAGCCAACAACAGCAGCCAGGCAGCCAGCCAGGAACATACAAGTTGGTCAAAATTCAAAGCCTGGCCACCCAAGCAAGAGATAAGCAGTCAGGCGGTGCATGGGCCAGACAGGCACCAACATTGTTTTCACGGAGCAGTGGCCAACTCAACCAGAGGCCATGGCTGAGAGTGAGGAGGGCTGGGCAACCAGACTGACAAGGGTGAGAGCAGGGACCAGGCCAGAGAACCAGCAGCGGTAACCAGTGAGCCACCAGCTTGCCTGCAAGCTTAGGTCATCAAGGGAGCAGCTGCAGGAGCGACATGGCCCCCAGGCCAGAGCTGAGGAGGGCTGGGCAGGCGAGGGTGAGGCCAGACCATAGCCAGGCAGCCTGAGCCAGCAGTGAGGCAAAGTGTTCGAGGTCAGCAGGGACAATTTGACCCCCAGGGCTGAGAAGGGCAAAGAGGCCTGCTCTTTCTGAAAATTCATATTTGTTGAAATGAAGATCAATCAATTAACATGAAGTGACACTACAAATCTGGCCAAAATGCAGAAAGTTGAAGGTGAAACAAGAGGATGAAGCTGGGCAAAAGGTAAAGGTTTGAAGTATTGAGCAGTGCCTAAACTGCACGTTCATCCCCAACAACAACATCCACCACAGGTTTTGATGATTTGTCTGATTGCTTTGACCTGCCAATTTCTGGAGCCAACACATCACCTGAAAAACTTGAACCAGAAGTGGACTCTGAAATGGGAATGGAACTACAAGATAATGCTCAAGCTCATTCTTCTGTAGCTGAAGTGAGGGGAGAAACCCATCCTGAAGAGTATGGGTGGGATTTTAAGGCCTCGCTCGAGCAAGACCGGGAATTCCCAGCCGAGGTCAACGGAGATTTCCGTTGTTGGACCTTCACCCGTTCCGATTCCGATTCCGTGGCGGGTGATGTGGTAGAGTTCCAGCTATTGTCTTATGGCCAAAATCAGTATCACTGGGTCTGACTGAATATTTTGTAATTAACAGGGGGGTTGCTGGACAGGTGGGAGAGTGGGAATGCCTTGGCTTTCTTGGGGGAAGCACAGTAAGAAGTCTCACAACACCAGGTTAAAGTCCAACAGGTTTATTTGGCAGCACGAGCTTTCGGAGCACTGCCCCTTCATCAGGTGAGTGGGAGTTGTGTTCACAAACAGGGCATATAAAGACACAGACTCAATTTACAAGATAATGGTTGGAATGCAAATCTTTACAGGTAATCAAGTCTTAAAGGTACAAACAATGTGAGTGGAGAGAGGGTTAAGCACAGGTTAAAGGGATGTGTATTGTCTCCAGCCAGGACAGTTAGTGAGATTTTGCAAGCCCAGGCAAGTCATGGGGGTTACAGATAGTGTGACATGAACCCAAGATCCCGGTTGAGGCCGTCCTCATGTGTGCAGAACTTGGCTATCAGTCTCTGCTCAGCAATTCTGCGTTGTCATGTGTCGTGAAGGCCATCTTGGAGAACACTTACCCGAAGATCAGAGGCTGAATGCCCATGACTGCTAAAGTGTTCCCCGACTGGAAGGGAACACTCCTGCCTGGCGATTGTCGAGCAGTGTTCATTCATCCGTTGTCATAGCGTTTGCATGGTCTCCCCAATGTACCATCTTTTCCTGCAGCGTATCAGGTAGACAACGTTGGCCGAGTTGCAAGAGTATGTACCCGTGTACCTGGTGGATGGTGTTCTCACGTGAGATGATGACATCCGTGTCGATGATCTGGCACGTCTTGCAGAGGTTGCTGTGGCAGGGTTGTGTGGTGTTGTGGTCACTGTTCTCCTGAAGGCTGGGTAGTTTGCTGCGGACAATGGTCTGTTTGAGGTTGTGCGGTTGTTTGAAGGCAAGAAATGGGGGTATGGGGATGGCCTTGGTGAGATGTTAGTCTTCATTGATGACATGTTGAAGGCTCCGGAGAAGATGTCGTAGCTTTTCCGCTCCGGGGAAGTACTGGACGACGAAGGGTACTCTGTCCGCCGTGTCCCGTGTTTGTCTTCTGAGGAGGTCGGTGCAGTTTTTCACTGTGGCGCATCGGAACTGTCGATTGATGAGTCAAGCGCCATATCCTGTTCTTATGAGGGCATCTTTCAGTGTCTGTAGGTATCTGTTGCGATCCTCCTCATCCGAGCAGATCCTGTGTATACGGAGGGCTTGTCCGTAGGGGATGGCTTCTTTAACGTGTTTAGGGTGGAAGCTGGAGAAGTGGAGCATCGTGAGGTTATCCGTGGGCTTGCGGTACAGTGAAGTGCTGAGATTACCTTCCTTGATGGAGATGCGTGTGTCCAAGAATGCAACCGATTCCGGAGAGTAGTCCATGATGACTCTGATGGTAGGTTGGAACTTGTTGATGTCATCATATAGCTGTTTCAATGATTGTTCGCCCTGAGTCCAAAGGACGAAAATATCATCGATGTATCTAGTTATAGTGTCGGTTGAGGGTCCTGTGCGGTGAAGAGGTTTTTTTCGAACCTGTGCATAAAGATATTGGCATATTGAGGTGCGAATTTGGTCCCCACGGCTGTTTCGTGCGTCTGGATGAAGAACTGGTTGTTGAAGGTGAAGACGTTGTGGTCCAGGATGAAGCGGATGAGTTGTAGAATTGCATCTGGAGATTGGCAGTTGTCGGCGTTGAGTACTGAGGCAGTTGCAGCAATGCCGTCGTCGTGGGGGATGCTGGTGTAGAGTGCCGAGACATCCATTGTGACGAGGAGTGTTCCTGGTTCAACTGCTCCATGTGTGCTGAGTTTCTGTAGGAAGTCCGTAGTGTCACGACAGAAGCTGGGGGTTCTTTGTACAATGGGTCTCAGGATGCCCTCGACGTAGCCGGAGAGGTTCAACGCCGGCATCTCCACATCATGGCTTTCTTGGGGGAGACAGGTTTGAGTGGAAAAGTTGCCTGTTCCTTGTGTGGCCTCACTGCAGTTTGGAGTGTGATGATGTCCAGTGAGGTTAGGGATCACCTAACCCAGAGACCATGGGTGGGTCAGGGGGAGCAGGGGCCTGTGTCTGTGACCCTTCCACCTCACTCCTGGAGGAAGCAGCTCCTGCAAGCTGCATTGGAGAGGGTTCGTCAGTCTTCAAACACTATATGATTCAGGAATAAGGGAGGACTCGAGGGCAACAGGGTGTTTGACAATGCGGAGTGTCTCTCTCTCGCTCTATTGCTCTGTCTCTCTCTCTCTCTCCCTGCCCTCCCCCATTCTCCCCTTCATAGGGAGACGGTGCAGCATCTGTGCCAGGCGTTAACTCATCTGGCACCTGCAGGAGGAGGAGGAGGATACCTGTTCCCAGTGGCCTTGGAAGGTCACAGCTACCTTGAACTTTTGTGCAATTGGATCATTCCAGGAATCGACTGGGGACCTGTGCGGTATATCTCAAACCTCCAGGCACAGGTGCATTCGTGAAGTGACAGATGCCCTGAGTGTTCGGGCATCTGATTATATCACCTTCCACCTGGACCCGGCTCACCAGGATGCCCAGGCTGAAGGATTCTCTGCCATCGCCAGGATGCCCCTGATCCAGGGGGCAATAGATAGCACCCATGTCGCCCTTCGTGCTCCGTCTCAACATGGGGTGTCCTTCATTAACAGGAAGGGGTACCACTCTATGAATATCCAACTGGTGTGTGACCACCTCATGAACATCATACATGTCTGTGCACACAATCTGGGAGCATGCACGACTCCTACATCTTGGGACAGTCGGAGATATCCGACATGTTCAAAGGTCACCCTCAGCCGAGAGGATGGCTAGTGGGGGACAAGGACTACCCGTTAAGGTCATGGCTGATGACACCTGTGTAGAGGCCCCAGACTGAGGGGGAAACCCATTACAATGAGGCCCACTCTGCCACTAGGAGCATAGGTGTCAAAAGCTTTGAGTACAGTCTTAAGGTGGAGATGCCGGCATTGGACTGGGGTAAACACAGTAAGAGTTTTAACAACACCAGGTTGGACTTTAACCTGGTGTTGTTAAAACTCTTACAGTCTTAAGTACAGTGTACTCCTCCACTCCTGTCTGAGGAGAACGTCACCTGCTACTGGAACTACAGAATAAATATGCTTTTCATCGACGATCCAATGCTGCTTGATAACGGCAAAAATGGGGTTTCTATAACTTCCACTGCTGGCCTCTCTGCAGGCTCGCGAGGCAGTCAGATGGTCAAGATAGAGGCAGGACCGTTCACCAGGTATGGTCATCGTTACCTCTCTCCAGTTTGCCTCTTTCTTGCGTTGAGTCACAAGTTCCTTCAATACCACCAAATGCTTTTTGATGTCTCCACTGCTCCCACCATGTTCTGAGATAGTCTTTCTTTCTGTGGACCCTAGGCACAGTAGTTGGTAGACAGACTGCAGTCATATCTGGTGTCTGTTTAACGCTTGCTTATTAGTGCTTCATCTAAACAGGTTACAGAGTAAGCATGTTGCTTCTAGGCATGGTATTCCAACCTCTCTAGAGAGAATCTAACATACAACTGACTGATGTCAGTGGAATACCATCACCCATTTTATATGTTAGCATAGGGGGAGGTGGCAGTGTAATGATATTGTCACTGGATTAGTAATTAGTAAGGTCCAGGGACCTGGGTTCAAATCCCACTACTGCAGCTGATGGAATTTGAATTCAATAACAAATATCTGGAATTAAGAATCGACTGATGGCCATGAAACCATTGTCGATTGTCGGGAAAACCCATCTGGTTCACTAATGTCTTTTATGGAAGGAAATCTGCCATCCTTATCTGTTCTGGCCTACACGTGATTCCAGAACCACAGCAATGTGGTTGACTCTCAGTTGCCCTCTGAAATGAAGGGTAGTTAGGGATGGGCAATAAGTGCTGGCCCAGCCAGCGATGCCCACATCCCATAACAGAATATTTAAAAAATTCCCATTAGCTGACCCTTTATGCTACAAAAACTTTAAAATAATCTGCAGAGTAAGAGATGTAGAAATGACCACGTGTATAATTCAGTTTTGTTTCTTTCACATGGCAAGTGAGAGAGTAGAAGGTTCAGAAAAGTACCACAAGATTATTTACCAGCTTAAAGAACTATAGTTAAAACAGCAACAGAGATTACTAAGAGTTAATTAAACAATGAAAAGGCTGAATTACATGCCGATTAGATTATTTCACTTCAACTCTTCGGAAAGGACCAGAGGTCAGTCAGTTCAATTACATGAGTAGAAATACGTCATGGGGGAGGGTGGGGGAGGGGTTAGGGGGTAGGGAGGGTGGGGGAGGGTAGGGAGGGTGGAGGGGTGTGGGGGGCTAGGGAGGGTGGGGGGGGTGGTTGGGAGGGTGGGGTGGGGGATAGTTAAGTGAACATGATTTTCTGTTCACTTAAACTAATGGTATGAATACTGCATGTAGAGTATACCTGAATTCCCGGTAGTCATTTTGAACAGGTAAGTTGCCTCTCCTGAGCGCAACATTAGAAAAGTAACCTTCCCTCACCCACTGACCACTTTGTTTATCCACAATACAATAGCAGCCTGATTTTTGTCAGCTCACTCTGTGTTGCATAAAATTATATTGCTGAAGTTCAGCACATTAGGTGAACTGTTCCCCAAGAAAAACTCCTTTTCTGTGTACAATGATTTTTTTTCACTTCACTCTTCATTATGCCACCGCCACCTCCAACAGCATTGCATCCTGTTTTTCATTCATGAATTCTTGGCAAGTATCACTATCAGCTGTTTCTATCCCAGGCAGAAGGTAGCTTGTTATGCCTCAGCTTATTACCACATATGGAATCGCGATCCTGCAAGGTGCCAACAGAGTTACAAGGTTTCATTATGCATTTCTAGCAGATAGTACAAAAGCTGGCTTCATGAGGATTTTCACTGAATTTTAAACAACATTTGCATTCTAGTGTCTGCTGAGGGAGAAGGGATGTGGGAGAATTCATTAGATTTTTTTAAAGGAAACTGAGTTTAGAGAATTGGATTATCGAAGTGTACCGAGACAGGTAACTCAAGCAAGGAAACCTCCTGACTGGCCAGACCTTCCAGGGTAAAATATACCCCAAAATGCAACATTCTCGCTCTAGTGAGCAGGGGCAGGATGGAGTCAGCCCAATGACTTCAGAAGCAGAACGCAAGTCACTACTGGGGTGGGTGAGGCTCACCTCCGTTCTCTCAGACTTTGCCCCAGTTGTTTTATACTTCATTCAGCCCTTTAGCCCTCACCCTTCATACCCCACCCATCTCCATGGCCCCTCTTGCCCTCCATGTCAACTCAGTGTCATTCTATGCCCCCCACCCATCCCCCCATGGCCATTCATACTCTCCAAGCCAACTCACTGTGAATTCACCCAGTATCCATCATGGGCAGACCTCAGGAGCAATGTTGAGATGAAAAACAACATCTAAAAATTGGATAAAGGTCTCACTTCTACACTTTTGATAGTCATAGTGAAAAAATACCATTCATAAAACCCATCCAAAGCTTTTAAATCTCTAATAAAAAAAACAAGGAAACTTCTATTCAGAACCCACATCAAAATCAGCTAATCTTTTAATAGATTGGGGCGGCACGGTAGCACAGTAGTTAGCACTGCTGCTTCACAGCTCCAGGGACCTGGGTTTGATTCCCGGCTTGGGTCACTGTCTGTGTGGAGTTTGCACATTCTCCTCGTGTCTGCGTGGGTTTCCTCCAGGTGCTCCGGTTTCCTCCCACAGTCCAAAGATGTGCGGGTTAGGTTGATTGGCCATGTTAAAATTGCCCCTTAGTGTCCTGAGATGCGTAGGTTAGAGGGATTAGTGGGTAAAATATGTAGGGATATGGGAGTAGGGTCTGGGTGGAATTGTGGTCGGTGCAGACTCAATGGGCCGAATGGCCTCTTTCTGTACTGTAGGGTTTCTATGATTTCTATGATTCTTTAAACTGTCAATCAAACTGTGAACTCAGAACCCAACTGCTGAGATAATTTAGCTTTTGAAACTCAACCAAGCATTCATTGTTGCATAATGATAACCCTTAGGAAATATCAAGAAAGTATTGCAACTGCATAAGCAGATGCTATTTTATTTTCTAACCTGCTCTGTGAATCAAAACAGCCCGGCAATGGGTATCTTTTAACTCTCACCGACAGCTGCAACCTATTTTTTTAAAGTATAAAGAGCAGGTTATTTAAAAATATTCAGACCAAAATGTTTATACAGATCACATCCACCCTCCAAGAGTTTTTTATGTTTACTCCATCAATTTGTAGATCCCGCAATGCAGGTTAAGGCCCTTGTAACAGCCAAAAGGGGTCTGTTTAAACTTAGACTCAGCGCTGTGAATGACGCCCTACTCCTTTCCAAATTGAATACCTCAGAAATGAGGGCAAGACATCAGCATCTGGGTCCTGCTGCCATTTTTAAAGGTCCACAGAGTCTACTCGAGTCCACAAATTTCCAACCAGAAGTCCCTTGAGAACTCATTGCTGCCTTAAGGCTAAGGCAGTTTACACAGATTCTATTGTCTCTCTTTGGCAGAGGTATAGGGTGTGTAATTAATTAGATATTAGCTATCTCTGTTTATAAATGCTTAAAATGTCTCTCAAAGCACCCCTCCCCCCCACAGAATTTATTAAGCAAATAACAAAGATATATACATCAGAAAGGACCCATCTTCGCTCTTCAATCTACACAGTTAGCTGACCTAATCCTGGGTGTTGGGTAGTAGCAGCAGCAAATGCCTGGAGTCCTGGAGCAGGAAGGGACAAAAGAGCCAGAGTTTGTGCTTCTGAAAGAAACCCAATGGTTTCCTTGCTACAAGTGTACATTTCTGGGAGTTGGATGGGGACAAGATCAGGCTCAGCAGTAATGGTGAGTAGCCTGCCAACACCTACTGTTAGGTCTCTCATGTGAGTAATGACCATTTGGATGAAATATCAGCAGACAGTTGGCACCTGCGAAACCATACCCACCAAGGATTCAACATCCTTCAGAGAAAGGGGGGGGGGGCTGGGGAGGAGAATAAAATAAAGTTTGATTTTGTAAACTTTGTCCAAATCTAACAAATGCTCTTTTAAAAAGTTATGTATGCTATGAGAAATCAAAACATTTATTTTTTCTTCCCCAAAGGAATATATAAAATAGTTATTTGCTTCCTGACTAACTAGCACTTTTGGCAAACCCTGAATGAGTGCCTTGTTTACATTCCCAAGTGTATCTCTGATAATCTGTTTGCAACATCAGCCCAGATGGTTTTAACTTTAACCACAAAGTTACTGCAGCACTCAAGAAATGCACTATAATGTTGTGAAAGAGTCTTGGGATAATTGAGGCCTCTGTTACATCGTGGCACAGTAACAGTCCATACCATTTCTATCTATACATACTCTATAATGCATTGAGTCTAGACTGGCATTTCAGAGGGTACTGAGGGAGCGGTGCATTGTTGTTAAATGCTGTATGCTCCCTTGATGATTTGCTGAATTTATTCAATGAATAACTGAATCATACAGATCGGTAGTGGCATCAAATAAACTTCAATGCTCCGGGTTAGGAAGGAAGAAGCCATTTCATAGAAATTGCTGCTCAGAAAGAGGCCTTTCAGCCCAGTTGGTCCATGCTGGTGTTTTGCTCCGCCTCCTCCCATCCTGCCAGTAATACCACCTATTCTTTTCTTCCTTGTGCAGCTTCCCAATAAATGCATCTATGCTATTTGTCTTAATTACCCCATGTTTTATTTTTATTCATTCACAGCATGTGGGTTTGGCTGACAAGGACAATATCTGTTGCCCACCCATAATTGCCTTGAGAAGGTGGCAAAGAGCCATCTCCTTGAATAGAACTGGGTGACTTGCTAGGCCACTTTAGACAGTTAAGAGGGAATGACAGTGCTGTGGATCTGGAGTCATTTTCTAGGCCAGACCGGATAAGGATGGCAGATTTCCTTCCTTAAGAGACATTAGTAGACCAGATGGGATTCTACAACAATCCCGTTATTTCATGGTCACCATTCCTGATACTAGTTTTTAATTCCAGATTTATTGACTAACCAATTGCCCAAGTTGCCATATGGTGGGATATGAACTCGTGTTTCCCGAGCGTTTGCACAGCCCTATGGTTTGTGAGGCAAGTATCATAACCATGATGGTCTCATACCGCCATGTGGTCGCAAGTTCCATTTTGTCACCACTCCCTGGAAAAGGAAGTTTCTCCTGAATTCTGACTGGATTTATTAGTTATTATTGACTCCTGTTTTGGACTCCCCCACAAGCAGGAACATTATCTCTATGTCTGCAATCAGCCCACTCCTGAGTGAAATCAGAGACTCTCATATACCAAACTGCACATCCTTTGAATGAAACATTAAACCCAAGCCACGTCTGACTGTTCAATCATATCTTATAGTCATATAATTCCTACAGTGCAGAAGGAGACCCTCGGCCCATCGAGTCTGCACCAATTCTCTTATTCCCCATAACCCGACACATTTATCCCACTAATCCTCCTCCCCTACAGATTTTTGGATACTAAGGGACAATTTAGCATGGCCAACCCACTTGACCTAAACATTTTTGGACTGTGGGGAGGAAACCGGAACACCGAGAGGCAATCCACGCAAACACGAGGAGAACGTACAAATTCCACACAATCACCCAAGGCTGGAATCAAAGTCAGGTCCCAGACACTGTGAGGCAGCAATGCTAACCACTGTGCCACTGTAAAGATCTCATGGCATGATTTAAAGAAGAGTAAAGAGTTATTTCAATGTCCTGGCCAGCATTCCTCCCTCAGCCATCACCAAAAGCTGTTCCTTCATCTCATTCCCTATTTGTAGAATTTTACTGTGTGGAAGTTGGCCACTGTGTTTGCTTGTACAACAGTGAATACATTGTGGAAGTCCTTTGTTACATGTCAGGTGCTTTAGAATGTCTTAAGGATATTATATAAATGTTAGTTCTTAATAGAAATAGAATGTAACAAAAACAGCATGGTACAGCACGGTGGCACAGTGGTTAGCACTGCTGCTTCACAGTGCCAGGGACCCAGGTTTGATTCCCAGTTAGGGTCACTGTCTGTGTGGAGTTTGCATGTTTTCCTAGTGTCTGCATGGGCTTCGTCCGGGTGCTCCGATTTCCTCCCTCAATCCGAGAAATGTGCTGGTTAGGTGCGTTGGCCATGCTAAATTCTCCCTCATTGTACCTGAACAGGCGCCGGAGTATGGCGACTAGGGGATTTTCACAATAACTTCATTGCAGTGTTAAGCCTACTTGACCACGAATAAATAAACTTAATTTCCCCTTTCCCTACCCCAAACACATCTTTCGAATGTCATTTTATTCCCTCCTTTTAGGATTCTAGGCTAAGCATTTTTATTAACTATTCTAATGCACTGCAGGACCTCCCTCCTGCATTTTATTATCCATAAACTTAATCTCATTCAGGAGTCCCTGTGTCCTATCTTACACCAAATCCTGTTCACCCAACACCCACTGACCTAGACTGATTCCAGTTAAGCAAACTTCAATTTTAAAATTTCCATCCTTGTTGTCAAATTCCTCCATGGCCTGCCCCACCCCAATCTCTGTAATCTCCTCCAATCCTAAAATACTCCAAGATATCTGTGCTCCTTGAATTTGAACCTCTTGCACATCTCCTTTAATGAAGGAGTTATGGTCGAGGAGATGTTTCCACTTTTGGAGAATCCAGAACAAGAGAGCACAAATCTACGATGATTTGATTTATTATTGTCGCATGTATTAGTATACAGTGAAAAGTATTGTTTCTTGCACACCATACAGACAAAGCATACCGTTCATAGAGAAGGAAAAAAGAGAGTGCAGAATATAGTGTCACTAATAACTCCAATACTGGATTCAAGGGAAACTTCTTTACTGAGAGGGTGGTGAGAATGTGTGATTCAATTCCATATGAAGTGTTTGAGATGGATAGCACGGATGCAATTACATGAGGGAGAAAAGAGTAGAAGGATTTGTTGATACAGTGAGATGAAGAAAGATGGACAGTGACTCACATGGAGCAGAAACACAAACATAAGCCAGTTGTCCTGAATGGCCTGTTTGCGTACTACAAATTCTATGTAAACATTGAACTGATAACCCAATTGTGTAAGTCAGAAATTGCAGCTTATTTTTCCTAGAACTTTAGCACAACTGACAATAGCATACTTGGAATTTAGTTATCAGGATCTAACTTGTGTTCCTTAATGTAGATACGGAGAAGGTTTGTTGCTTCTTATTTAGCGCTGGTTAATGGGCATTGTTTGAGTAGATGAGCCAGAGAGCAGCAGTTTTCTCAGAAAGTGCCTTGGTATCTTGAGCATCTTTTATAAGTAATCACGTTTCAATGAATCTTTTGGTATCTGACCTTGGCTTAAAAAAGCTTTTCAATTAATGCAACATTCACTGACTCCACCTCTCCACAGAGGGTGTGGGGTACCTCTGTCACAGAAGGACATGCATCTGCGATAATTTCCGACTGGCCCTCAGAATCTATCTGAGGTTGGAAGATGAACGTTGCAGCTTTAGTTAAGCAGATCACAGGGTGTTTTGCTATTGGAATTTGATGCAAATATATAGTTCCTTGTTGTCTTGTTTTTCCCTGACTACCAAAGCATTTCCACCCCTTGGCTGGACTTACAGCACATCTTTCATTAAACCAGGGCTGGGAGCCAGTGCCACTGTTTCACAGCAATGCGGCACTCTGCTGCATCATTCTACGATCTACTAATGATCTGATTTTTCTGATGAAAAGTTTGAGATTGCAACAAAGTTGTTCACTCCAGAAAATGTTACCTTCTGACTAGAGCAAAATACGGCAGAAATGGAAAAACCTTCTCCTTATCCTGGATTTTTTTTTGCTAACTATCGTAAACCTGGCTGCCGACCAGTATCGGCAAATCGTGGCCTCCCAAAATGACTTTTCTTTTACTTTCTAAATATTCCCTTTGGCTGAATTTTTTTGGCCTCTCACGGTGGTGGGATTTTCTGGTCCCGCCAAAGTTAACGGATATTTGAACGGCTCACCGCATCCGCCGCTAGGGAATCTGCCACAGTAGGACTGGAAAATCTCAGCCGGAATAGAGCCAAAACATTAATAATCCCGGTGATATTCCCTTGTGTATGAGTGCAATTGAACCTACGTCACATAATTCCATGACACCAAATGTCAGTGGTACAGTGCATTATGGCGCAAGTAGTGCATTATTTTTATGTAGCAATATTATCCACAGAAATAAATCAGTGAACAAAATGTTACAGATCAGTAAAAGTATCCTGGTTTATATTTGAAGGTATATTTATATATTAATTATAAAACTGCTTCAAACAGGACAACAAGGTGGAAGCCGGAGTTGGAAGATGTTTTTGTGTTCAATCGTCAGGAAATGTTTGTCATCACTCAGCTTGTATATATACCTGTGTAGGATTTCAGTTTGTCAGTCACTGGCTTCAAAAAGAGCTGAGTTTGTCTTTACTTTTGTTGTAGATTTCAGTGATCAGCTGCTTGAGGTTGTTGGCCTTGAAGGTGCCATGGAGATGGGGCAGATTTACACTGGATTGAAAAGTGCTGGGAAACGCCTGGCTCAGTGTTCCTGCGTCACTATCAGGTAATTATTCAAATCTCTCCATTTGCTCTTCTCTTCCACAGCAGATTGTTCAGAGCCAAAACCATTGCAGCTTTTGCCTGACCCTTTTTACGCCCCACACACACACACATGCATGCGCGCACACAGACATGCATGCACACACACAGACATGCATGCACACACACAGAGACACACACACAGATACACGAATGCACACACAGACACACACTGTGCACAAGCACACAGGCACCCATGCACAGACATGCATGCGCACACATGCACAGACACGCATGCACGCGCACACACACAAATGCACACACAGACATACAAACGCACAGACACGCATGCACATAGACACACACCATGCACACACACATGCACACAGAGACGTGCACACACACACAGACGCACATGCACACGTGCACACAGACGCACGCAAACACAGGCACACACACACACACACTAGTCTGATGACTAGTCAGTCTGAAAACTAAGCATGGCACAGAAATGTCCCCTTCAAATACTGAGTTAACTGCATGTAATTATTTATAGAACAACCAAGCTGCTGCCTATGCAGATTGATGGGGAGCCCTGGATGCAGCCTCCTTCTACTGTAAGTGTTAATTCTACCTATTTCTGTGGTTGTGCTATTGTGCGACACAATATGAATACATCTACTCTCTCATACCTGCCGCCACTGACTCACCTTTGTGTTATTTAATGATTTGTTAAAAATACCACCTTTTTAAAAGAATTTTTACTTCATTCTTAAAGTTACAAAGCCAATGCTCAGAGTGTACATGGCGGACCCAAATCCATCACCCTGCTTACTCCAAAAACCAAATCCAAATTGAGTCCATTTCATGGTCCCCACAAGAGAGAGACAAGCAAGACCCAAGCTGACAAGCTAAGGCATTGCATCCCATCTTGAGTTTGATCTGACGCTTGATCTTAGCCAAAAGATCAAGAAGCGATGATATTAAAAATAGCACCATAGGAAACACCATCTGCATTTTAAGGCATGATTTTCTCTCAATGAGGGGGATGGGCCGAGGGTAAGGAATGAAGAGAGCTCATCAATGTGGAGGAGCCCTCCAGCATTTCTAAATCTTAAATAAAAAAAGGGATCCTGCAGTCATGCACCATTTTCAGCTGGCAAGGGCCAGCTGCCCTTCCACCATCTGCCGTGGTGGGATTTGATTAAGTGTATTGGCCATGCTAAATTGCCCCTTAGCGTCAGGGGGATTAGTAGGATAAATGCATGGGGTTAGGGTCTGGGTGGGATTGTTGTTGGAGCAGGCTCGTTTGGCCGAATGACCTCCTTCTGCACTGTCGGGATTCTATGATTTCCTTCCCTAAAAGACATTAGTGAACCAGGTGGGTTTTTGTGACAATCTGTAATGGTTTCATGGTCATCAGTAGATTCTTAATTCCAGATTTTTTAAATTGAATTCAAATTCCACCATCTGCCGTGGCAGGATTCGAACCCGGGTCCTCAGAACATGGGCTGAAGTTCTGGATTAATTAATTGTCTAGCGATAATACCATTTGGCCATCACCTCCCCATAATCAAGCTTGAACATACACAACTCCTGGAAGCATAACTTGTCAATCAAGCTCACTATCCCGCCCCCACCCCACCCCATCCCATAAATGTTTGGGATTTTCTTTAGAGGCATGGGGAATAAAATTCAATTTCAGCAAGTGCACAAAATGAGTGGTATTAGGTCTGCCACCCATTACTGTTTGATTGACTAAACCACAGAGGATAAATGTAATTAACATTGAGCAACAACCTTCTAAAAATTTGAAGCTGGGTACTGTATTATTTTGAGTAGTGATCACTTCTCATTAACTATTTTTTGTCTTGTAAATATCTGCCAAAAGCATTTTCTTTAAACATTTCACTTCTTTAAAATAAGCAGTTGCATTTAATCCCCCGTTTTGGATTCCTCTCAGTCCTTGCAACCTGTTCCCAGGGCCTCTGCCAAATCTGGTCTCGATCTGACCACTAGAACATGTGCAGGAGCAGCCCTGGAGCGTAGGGAAGCAGCTTACCATCTGTTCAGTGCCTCACCTCACTGGCACACTCAAGATTGGGAATTACCATGTGGTGGCATTAACCCACCACTTCATGTGTGGCACATTGAGGAGTTTGGCACTACCACCACAGAGCTGCATGTGACCAGTGGAAAATGGTGTATTTGATTTGATTTGATTTATTATTGTCACATGTATTGGGATGCAGTGAAAAGTATTGTTTCTTGCACTATACAGATAAAACATACCATTCATAGAGTACATAGGAGAGAAGGAAAGGAGAGGGTGTAGAATATAGTGTTACAGTCACAGCTAGGGTGTGGAGGAAGATCAGCTTCATATATGGTAGGTTCATTCAAAAGTCTGATGGCAGCAGGAAAGAAGCTGCTTTTGAGTCGGTTGGATTTGTATCGTTTTCCTGAAGGAAGAAGGTGGAAAAGAGTATGCCCGAGGTGCGTGGCATCCTTAATTATGCTGGCTGCTTTTGTGAGGCAGCAGGAACTGTAAACAGAGTCAATGGGTGGGAGAAACATAGAAACCCTACAGTGCAGAAGGAGGCCATTCGGCCCATCGAGTCTGCACTGACCACAATCCCACCCAGGCCCTACCCCCACATATTTACCCGCTAATCCTTCTAACCTACGCATCCCAGGACTCTAAGGGGCAATTTTTAACCTGGCCAATCAACCTAACCCGCACATCTTTGGACTGTGGGAGGAAACCGGAGCACCCGGAGGAAACCCACGCAGACACGAGGAGAATGTGCAAACTCCACACAGACAGTGACCCGAGCCGGGAATCGAACCCAGGACCCTGGAGCTGTGAAGCAGCAGTGCTAACCACTGTGCTACCGTGCCGCCCACACGGCTGGTTTGCGTGATGGACTGGGCTACGTTCACGAGCCTTTGTAGTTTCTTGCAGTCTTGGTCAGAGCAGAAGCCGTACCAAGCAGTGAGGATGCTTTCTATGGTGCATCTGTAAAAGTTGGTGAGAGTCGTAGCAGGCATGTCAGTTTTGCTAAGCGTCCTGAGAAAGTAGAGGCATTGGTGGGCTTTATCAACTATAGCACCAGCATGGAGGAGCCCGGACAGGTTGGTGGTGATCTGGATACCTAGAAACTTGAAACTCTCGAGCATTTCCATTTCACCACTGTTGATGTAGACGGGCATGTTCTCCACAACGCTTCCTGAAGTCAGTGACTATCTCCTTCATTTTACTGACATTAAGGGAGAGATTATTGTCATCGCACCATTTCATCAGATTCTCATTCCTGTACTCTGGGCCCGATTTTAAACAGGCGCAAAAACATGGTAAAGGATGGTGTGAGGCCATTAACGCGATCCGCCCCCGCCTCCACGCAGATGGTCACTTTACTGAGACCCGGGAATGGCCACGATCCGATTCGTGCCTGAAACGGGTGCAACGGCGATTTAAATTCAAGTGCATGCATTTAAATTGAATGAATGAACTGCCCAACTTTATCAGCATTTCCCCCTTTACCATCGCGTTCACCGATCCGGAATCGCGCCGAAATGGACATGCTGAATAAAAGTCTGTTTCGGGCACTCCAGCTGCTGAAGAGGCGAGTTCAGAGCTTCAACGGCTCCCTGACTCAGATCGGTGGTGGGGGCAGTCGGGGGTGGGGGGGGGGGGGGGGGGGGGCAGGTCAGATCATTCTCTGGTGAGGTGGGGGGGAGGGAGGAGGGAGGCGGGTCAGATGTACCTCTGGGGGAGGGGGGGGAGGAGTGAGGCCAGATCATTGTCTGGGGGGAGGAGGAGGAGTGAGGCCAGATCATTCTCTGGGTGGGAGGGGGGGAAGTGAGGCCACATCCTTCTCTGAGGTGGGGCGGGGGGGTGGAAATGAGGCCAGATCATTGTCTGGGGGGGGGGGGCAGGAGGGAGATGGGTAAGATGTATCTCTGGTGGGGGGACAGGGGGTTCCACTGCCACTCTGCGGGCGATCGGTGGGGGGGAAGAGGGCACGGGGTGGGTGGATAAGGGGGACAGTGATGTCTGTGAGGGCCATCGCTCCCGCTTTTCATTTCCGTGCTGCTTTCTCCACTTTCTGCAGCCCGGGAGCGATTGACATGGGCGCGCTTTTTCAATTTTTTTCTAACTGAGCAATTCAGAGCTCCGATCGTTTCAGGTGCACTAAGCCCCGCCCTCAGCACGATTCAGGCTCACGATTTTTTTTTTCAGGCTAAGTGCTAATGAGGGCGCCAGAAAGCAGATTTCCAAGTCGGATCTGAATTGCGCCCAGATTCAGCACTTAGAATGAAAATGGTAAAATCAGGCCCTCTGTCTCGCCATTGCTTGAGATCCGACCCACTACAGTGGGGTCATTGGCGAACTTGAAAATTGAGTTGAGGGGGGTATTTGGCTGCACAGTCATAGGTGTATAAGGAGCATAGTAAGGGACTGGAGACACAGCCTTGCGGGCCCCAGTGTTGAGGATAATCATGTAGGCCATGAATCTAGAATGCTGACTGGTTGGCGCATTCAGAATTCCCAACATTAAGTTATTCAAGCTCTGAACCAAGAAAATAAGTAATAAAATTTCTCCGTGGGATTTATCTGTTCCCTCTTTCTGCTATCTTTTATTAAAAAGTTGTAGACTGGGAGCGGTTAGGATATGGAAATATTTATTTGGTGTAATTTCCTTTCCTTTAGGGAATTACATCTCCCCTTGCACCTCACCTCACGCTGAAAATGATTGCAACAGGAATGCAATAGTATTGCTACAAGATCTGTTTACTTTTTTTCTGATTTACCACTACCAGACAATTTGGGGTTTTTTAAGTGAATCACAGGTGGACAGATTATTATTTTTAAAAATATTCTTTCAGATTATGCAGGTTTTGGAGAAAAACAGAAATGTAATATCTGAGTTTCTGTAAGTGGAAAGCAATTATTCCATTATCAAGAATTAAATCAGAAAATGCTGAACATGTTAACTGGGCAATGAGTGCGGTGTAATAAAATCCTAGTAGTGTACAGCACAGACAGAGGCCATTCAGCCTATCAAGTCTTTTGTTGAGCAATCCAGCTCTAGAATGAATCATAAAATGGCTACAGCACAGAAGGCCAATTGACCCATTGGGTACTTACCAGCTCTTTGCTCGGCCCACTCATCTCTCTTTCCAGAGTCCTGCAATCTTTTCCCTTTCCCCTTCCCTTTGCTTTTCCTTTTTGAAAGCCACAACTGAATCTGCCTCCACCTCACTCTCCAAGCGGTGCATTCCAGGTCCAAACCACTTACTGTGGAAAAACATTGTTCTTCTGCTGTTTTTTTTGCCATTCCACTTGAGGTTTAAGCTTATTTATTAGTGTCACAAGTCGGCTTACATTAACAGCGCAATGAAGTTACTGTGAAAATCCCCTAGTGGCCACACTGAGGGACAATTTAGCATGGCCAATGCACCTAACCAGCATGTTTTTTGGATTGTGGGAGGAAACCGGAGCACCCGAAGGAAACCCACGCAGACACTGGGAGAACATGCAAACTCCACACAGACAGTGACCCAAGACCAGAATCAAATCCGGATCCCTGGCACTGTGAGGCAGCAGTGCGAACCATTGTGCATCCCTTAAATCAGCATTGTCTGATTCTCAACTCTTCCGCCAACATGAATGGTTTTTATCTGTTCTATCCTGAACCCTTATGATTTTGAACACCTCTATCAAATCTCCTCTCATCCTTCTCTAAGAAGAATAACCATGGCTTCTCCAATCTGCTCAGTGAAGTCCCTCATCCTTGGAATCATTCTCTTAATTCTTTTTCTGCACCCTCTGCAATGACTTCACATTCCCCTCAAAGAGCAATTCCCCAAACTGGACACAATACTCCAGATGAAACCAAGCCAATGTTATTTATAAAGGCTCATCAGAACTTCGATTTATAAAGCCCATTAGGTCCCACTGCCCACTCTTTTTCCATAACCCTACAAATATCTCTCCTCCTTAGTACTTACCCAGTTTGATTTGAAGGCTACTAGTTAATCTGTATTCACCATCCTATCAGACAGAGCATTCCACACCCTAATCACTCATTGCACAAAATAAATTTCTTCCTGTTGTTTCTGGTTCTTTCGCCAAACGCCTTGGCCCAAATGTTTGCTCCTGGGTCAGGTAGCGGAATTTGGGAAATCTTATGGCTCACCTCATCTGCTTCAGATGGTGGGATCTTCACTTCGGAAGGGTGAGGGGATGCAGAAGCAGAATAGATTCAAGCTCACCACCCCTGGATTCAAAGCGGAGGGGGTCAGGTGGGCTGATTAAAAGGTCCGTCTTGATTCTTTGGGTCTTTGTCCCAGTTGCTTTGTTAAATATCAGGCCTTCTACCCACCATACCACCTCCCAACCATTCCCCTAGCCTGATCCATGCGACCTCATGGAAAACCATACCCCCATCTACCCCAGTAGCCCCTCTAACCTCCATGCGAACCTGTGTCTTCCCACCCCCAATGATCTCTAATAAGGTCCATGCTAGCCCATGTCTCCACCCACCCCCTTGGTCTCTTAGAGCCTTGATGCCAACATCATGCCAACCCACTCACAATCCTTTGCCCCTATACCCTCCATGCCAACTCACCCAGTATCCAGCATGGGTAGACCTCAGGAGCCAAATTGAGATTAAATAAAATACTGTTCTAAATATCTATTGCAGCATTTGCAGTAGTAAAAAATACTTTCCCATTCGTGAAAGCCCATTCAAAACATTTAAATCCCCTCAAGTGCTTAATTATTTGCAGAAACAAACAGACTTAGATTTATAACCCCACATCAAAGATAGCTAATCCTTTAATAACCTCTTTAAGCAGCCAGTCAATCTGTGAATTTAGGACCCCAACTAAGATGATGATAGCTTGTGCAAAGCAACCAATCATTAATAATGATGTAGTGATAGCACTTGGGATAATGCCAACTGACAGCTTTTTAACCATTAAAACAGTTTTTTCATCTATCACTGACACAGGCAGCCTATTTTAATTTTTAAAGAACTGGTGATTTAAATAATCTGACAGTTCCACAGATCTTATCCGCTCTTCAAAAGCTTTTTTTAAAAATTCTAACACCCACACTGTGGGCTAAATCTCCAGCTGCAGTGAAAATGGTGAATTTGAGCTAAGCACTGAGTTGAAATGGCCCAATTGAGTTCAGTTTTCCATCATGTGTGTGTCTCATACCCTGCCCCCATTCTCCAACTGATGAAAATAGGGTCTGTTGGAAAGGCGTGGGATTTCTAAATAGCAGCCCCCCACCATTTTTAAAGATGAAGATGAACAAATTCTCCATGAAGATTCGTTTCTTGAATCTATGCTTCTGGCTGTTGACCCTTCTGCTGTTGGAAACAACTTCTCTTTATTTATTTAAATTATACCCTTCCAGATTTTAAGCACAACTATCAAGTTTCCTTCTAATCTCTGCCCCACTAAAATGTATCACCTCATGCCTCCATCGAGTATTATCTACCATGCGTCCACCCATTCCACCTGCATATATACATCTTCTTGAAATCTGTGGGTGGGATTTGAACTCACTCTCACTTTCACAGAGTTAAAAACAGGATCCCTTGCTATATTCCTCATGCCTTAATTGAAGGGATTGCTGCCTCGCATGGAAGGAATACTTGGCCCCCTTGAACTATCATGGAATCAAATAGTGCAGAAGAGGCTCGTCAGCCCTTCGAATCTGCACTGACATGTGTGAAACACCTGGCCTCCCACCTAATCCAGTTTATCAGCACTTGGCCCATAGCCTTGAATGCTATGACATGCCAAGTGCTCATCTAGGCACTTTTTAAAGGATGTGAGGCAACCCGCCACTACCACGCTCCCAGGCAGCACATTCCAGACCGTCACCACCCTCTGGGTAAAAAAGTTTTTCCTCACATCCCCCCTAAACCTCCTGCCCCTCACCTTGAATTTGTGTCCCCTCGTGATTCCTTATCCATTCTGTCTATGCCCCTCGTAATCTTGGACACTTTGATCAGGTTGTCCCCTCAGACTTCTCTGCTCCAAAGAAAACAACCCAAGCCTTTCCAACTTCTCTTCATAACTTCAATGTTCCATCCCAGGCAGCACCCTGGTGAATCTTCTCTGCATCCCCTCCAGTGCAATCATATCCCTTCTATATGTGGCGACCAGAACTGCACACAGTACTCTAGCTGTGACCTCACCAAAGTTCCATACAACTCTAACATGACTTCCCTGCAGTTCTAATCTATGTCTTGATCGATAAAGGCAAGTGTCCTATATGTGTTTTTCACCACCCTACTAACGTGTCCTTTCATCTTTAGAGATCTGTGGACAAATACGCCAAGGTCCCTTTGTTCCTCAGAACTTCCTAGTGTCATGCCATTCATTGAATACTTTCTTGTCAAATGACTACTTGCAAAGTGTTGGGGGAGGTGAACGCTTAGGTATTACATCCCTTATGATCGTATGGGAGAGTCAGTTATAAATCGGGATAAGGGAAGAATGGACAAGGCGTTGGAAGATGGCCTGGCAAATACAGAGGCCAGTGGGTTGGAAGGTGAGAGAAAAGGAATGTTGTGACAAGCGGAGGTGGAAGGGATGAACTGAAAAATGTGGTGGATATTATCATGGGTCCTTTTGACCACTGTGATAAGTGAGGTCTTGACTGAGGAAAAATAAAAACATTTATACAGTTGCGCCGGTCATGTCCCTACCTATCTAGGCTTATATATAGGCTTACCTATAACCCTCAATCCTATTCAGTCCCATGTACTCATCCAGAAGTCTCTTAAAAGACCATATTGAGTTTGCCTCCACCACCACTGATGGCAGCCGATTCCACTCACCCACCAACCTCTGAGTGAAAAACTTACCCCTGACATCTCCTCTGTACCTACTCCCCAGCACCTTAAACCTGTGTCCTCTCGTAGCAGCCATTTCAGCCCTGGGAAAAAGCCTCCGAGAATCCACCCGATCTATACCTCTCAACATCTTGTACACCTCTATCAGGTCACCTCTCATCCTTCGTCTCTCCAAGGAGAAAAGACCGAGCTCCCTCAGCCTATCCTCATAAGGCATGCCAACCAATCCAGGCAACATCCTTGTAAATCTTCTCTGCACCCTTTCAATCATTTCCACATCCCTCCTGTAATGAGGCGACCAGAACTGAGCACAGTACTCCAAGTGGTTTCTGACGAGGGTCTTATAAAGCTGCATCATTATCTCCCGACTCCTAAACTCAATCCCTCAATTGATGAAGGCCAGCACACCATACACCTTCTTAACCACCTCCTCCGCCGATTTAAGAGTCCTATGGACCCAGACCCCAAGGTCCTTCTGATCCTCTACACTGCTAAGAGTCTTACCCTTGGTATTATACTCCTTCATCCCATTTGACCTGCCAAAATGGACCACTACACATTTATCCGGGTTGAAGTCCATCTGCCACTTCTCCGCCCAGTCTTGTATCCTATCTATGTCACGCTGCAGCTTCTGACATCCCTCCAACCTATCCACAACACTACCAACCTTCATGTCGTCGGCAAACTTACCAACCCATCCCTCCACTTCCTCATCCATGTCATTTATGAAAATGACAAACAGCAAGGGTCCCAGAACAGATCCCTGGGGCACTCCATTGGTGACCGACCTCCATTCAGAAAAAGACCCATCTACAACCACTCTCTGCCTTCTGCAGGCAAGCCAGTTTTCAATCCACAAGGCAAAAGCCCCTCGGATCCCATGCCCTCTCACTTTCTCGAGAAGTCTTGCATGGGGGACCTTATCGAACGCCTTGCTGAAGTCCATGTAAACCACATCTACCGCTTTTCCTTCATCAATGTGTTTAGTCACATTTTCAAAGTAACTCAATGAAAAGCATACATTGCTGGCATCCATGTATTTGTATAAGAAGCAGAGAGCCCAAAGACCATCCTGGTGAGGAAGAGCAATGTAGAGAGATTGGAGTTGCATTGGGGAAAACAAGATGGTCAGAGCTGGAGAAAATGATTTTTTTAAAGCAATGGAGGGCATCAGAGGAGTGCTAAATATAGGGGCACATGGAGGCTAAAAATAGAATCTAGGAGGAAGAAGTGTAGTTCAGTGGGATTGGAGCGTGCTGTCAGTCAGCCAGGACGGCCCTGTTTGTGTATCTTAGAGGAGAAACTCTGTGGGGTTGGGGAACAATGATCTTGAAGACTATGGGATTGAGGGGTGTATGGATGTGAGATCGGTAATAGTCAAAGAAATGATGGCATGGAGTTCAGTAGCAAGGTCATGGTCCAGAGAAGGTAGAGAGGATCATTAACAAATTGGCATTCAGCACGATTGTTTAAAGGTCCTTCCAACATCATCACCTTAGTCAGCAGAGTTAATGATTTTTGAAAAAGGATGAAATGAAGTCAGTCCCGCCAGTCCTAATAGATATATACAATTTCTACGCTTTTAGTTTGCAGAAACATGCCTTCCTGATGAATAGGTTCCACCATTATGGTGTTATTAATGTTGCCCCTCAGTCCATCTCGTCTGCACATTCACTACTTATACATAGAAGTCATAGAATCCCTACAGTACAGAAGGAGGCCATTCAGCCCATCGAGCCAGCACCGATAACTAACCCACCCAGGTCCTATCCCCGTAACCCCACATATTTACCCTGCTAGTCCCCTGACACTAATGGGCAATTTAGTATGGCCAATTCACTTAACCTGCATGCCTTTGGAGTGTGGGAGGAAACCGGAGCACCCCAAGGAAACCCACGCAGACATGGGGAGAATGTGCAGACTTCACACAGTTGGTCACCCGAGACCGGAATTGAACCCGGGTCCTTGGCGCTGTGAGGCAGTAGTTGTTACCCAGTTCAAATCCAAATTCAATTTGGAATGGAGAGGAATTGGGTTAGACTAGAATGAGGAAGGAACACGTTCTGCATAAATTGTAATGAATGACTTTACTTCATCAGTGTGGCTTGTGTTTTAACCCAGTGTTTAACCTGTTAACAGTAGGACATGAAAATAAGTGCTATTTAATAAATACCGAGTTTAAGACTTATTTCCTTCCTCGTTATATTTTTCTAGATCAAAATTACACACAGAAACCAGGTACCCATGCTCCTGGGACCTCCAGCAAAGGCAAGTTTACTTTTCTGGAAAAGAAGAAATTGCAGCAGAGATTAAGCATGCAGGAAAATGTTACAGCTGATAATTATAATGTTACAAGGAAGCCCGCTGGACAAATGGATTTTTTCTTTTTACTTAAGATTGTTCATTTTTACTCTGCATTTGTAGCACAGAGTCTTTGGACTCAAATACTGTATAATAGCAACACGTGATTTGGACTTGAATGAAGATAACTTTGTACTATCTATTTTAAAATGGACCGATGAAGTGAAGCAGTAAGCTCTCTGAGAATGAACCGAATCAGCAAATACTTGGGTAAATGTCAGACCAAGACATTTCCATTTCCAAAGCTTTGTTCTTGTGTCTTCTTAGGAACAATGCAACAGAATCCTCAAAAAAAGTGGTGCAGTACTTCGTGACGTGATCCAGATTCACCAGTGCTACAATAATAAAACGATCCACTCCAGACCATGCACATTGCCAATCAGTACAGCATTTATTTCATGTAATCATCTCAGAACTGCAGGCAGTTCTGGGATAGCGAGAGGAGATTTGCATTTTGGGATTGTGAATAGTACCAATGTTCTGAAATTGTAAGCCCTGTAGCTTACACGCTGATTAAATACCCCCATAGTATCATGGCAAAAAAATGACAAAATCTAATGGTGAATCTTCTCTTATGCTGTGATACCACTGCATAGCTATAGAAAGTAACAGTAAAATATATTTAAATGACTGTATGTCGATATTCCTAATATTGGCAAAGACTGAGAAATCTATTAAGTAATATAGTTGTACTGACATTCAGAGGAAGCTGTGCTTAGAGGCCAGACCTGTGTGTATGTGTGTGTGTGTGTGAATCATATACATGATTGCAGAACATCATTGGTATTCAAGTTAAACCTATGCATCAGCACTGGTTGTGTTTACGTGTAGACTATCATTTTTGATGTAGTATATTAGTGGCAAAGATAGGCTTGTGTGTTCTCTGTGTCAGTTTACAATCATCAGCCTTAACTATGTGTCTGGACATAAAAGGTGCAATAATTATTAAAAAAATATAGGTCTTAAATGGTAAAAGAAGCCAAATATATAGCACTTGTTTTATATTCTTTGTGTTTGCTCTACATGTGAAAGGTCCATGAATAGAAATGCCACTAAACACACTACTAGTATGGTGAGAAGGTCCATATCTATTTTGAATGTACTGTAAAGCTGTTAGAAGACATTTACTTTTGCTGTTTGGATAATTTAGAGTTTTCTTACCTGTATATTGTTCTGAGTTTGAAAGTTATGTAAAATAAAGTCTGCCTGTGTCATGTTCTCCCTTGTCAGTTGAATTGCTTTCAGCTGCTTGCTGGGTGTTGTGTAGATCTGTTGTGTACCATGTTTGTATGTAACCTGAAATGGATACTGTTTTAGAACAAATAAAAAAAAACGGCTGATTCTCGCTGAATGTCGTTATTGTATAACCGGAATAATGCCTGGGGCTTGTGACTATACTGTGCCTTTAAGAAGAAATGTATTTTAACCATGTTCCTTTGCAGGATGTTTCCAGCAGGCCCTGGAAGTTGTTGGCATTGTTTTGTCTGCAGCCAGTGTCTCTAATTACTGAAGCAATATAGTGGACATCGTGCTTACCTTTAATCTGGACTAATGCAATGTCCTGGAGTTTTACAATCCTTTGGGGATTGCTGAGTGGAGATTGATTTGAGGATGATTGACAGGTCAGGTGATGCCTGGGGACAATTTTGTTTTCACAGAAAAGTCTAAGTTTTTAGTTTTGGTTTAGTTGTTGTTAGAACCTGGTGGAAGCAGACAGAGTCTCTCTCTCTCTCTCCAGAGGCTTTTTGGAAAGTTCCAGGACTGGGAAGCCTCAGAGAGTTGATCCAAAATTCAAAGGACCAATTCACAGCAAGTGTTAAAAAGCTGAAGACCCAGTATCACGTGAGTATACTTGCTTTTTGTGCCAAGTATAGAAAAGGGTATGTGGGATGGCATTTGTCCTGGAACAACATAGATAGCTAGCTGTTAAGGTTTATATTGTGTCATGTTTAATTCTTGTAATTGGTAAATGTTATGTTAATTTATTTTTTATTATATTTTAACTGTGTTCTTAAATAAACTTTGTTTGATAAAGGCTGGGTCACTTGAATCATACCTGGAGTGGAACACCTTCTGCTCACCCATGCCAAAATGAAATGTAAAACTTAGGGTCTAGGCTATCTTCATAAAACACCTTGGCGTCTCTGGCCTGGGTCTTAACAGGCTGCCTCTGGAATTCAGGATGGAATCCACCAGCAAACCTCGACCCGGAACACCACAGCAGTGGGTCAGGGGAGCATCTACAGGTGGACCTTCCAGATTCCTTTAACTTTCCAAATATTGATTGGAGCCTTTATAGGTCGAATAGTTCGGATGGGGCAGATTTTATGCAGAGTGTGCAGGAGGGGTTCCTGACACAATATGTGGATAAGCCGACAAGAGGTGGGGCCACAATGGATTTGGTAATGGGAAATGAACCGGGCCAAGTGTTGGATTTGGTTGTGGGAGAGCACTTTGGAGATAGTGACCACAATTCGGTGTCTTTTGTTATTGCAATGGAGAGGGAGAGGGCCATGCGGCAGGGCATAGTTTACAATTGGGGGAGAGGTAATTATGATGCAATCAGGCGGGAATTAGGAAGCATAGGATGGGAACAAAAATTGTCAGGGAAAGGCACTAATGAAAAGTGGAACTTTTTCAAGGAACAAATACTGCGTGTCCTTGATAGGTATGTCCCTGCCAGGCAGAGAGAAAATGGCCGAGTGAGGGAACCATGGTTCACAAAAGAGGTGGAATGTCTTGTCAAGAGGAAGAAGGAAGCATATGTAAGGTTGAGAAAACAAGGTTCAGTTGGCTCGATGGAGGGTTACAAGTTAGCAAGAAATGAGCTGAAAAAGGGGCTTAGGAGAGCTAGGAGGGGGCATGAGAAGTCCTTGGCGGGTCGGATCAAGGAAAACCCCAAGGCTTTTTACTCTTATGTGAGGAATAAAAGAATGACCAGGGTGAGGTTGGGGTCGGTCAAGGACAGCAGTGGGAATTTGTGCATGGAGTCAGAAGAGATAACAGAGGTGATGAATGAATACTTTTCTTCGGTGTTCACCAAGGAGAGGGGCCATGTTTTTGAGGAAGAGAGGGTGTCACAGGCTGATAGGCTGGAGGAAGTAGATGTTCGGAGGGAAGATGTACTAGCAATTTTGAATAAACTGAAAGTTGATAAGTCCCCTGGGCCTGATGAAATATATCCTAGGAGTCTTTGGGAGGCAAGGGATGAGATAGCAGAGCCTTTGGCATTGATCTTTGCGTCCTCACTGTCCACGGGGGTGGTGCCAGAGGACTGGAGAGTGGCGAATGTGGTTCCTCTGTTTAAGAAAGGGAATAGAAATGACCCTGGTAATTATAGGCCGGTTAGTCTTACTTCGGTGGTTGGTAAGTTGATGGAAAAGGTCCTCAGGGATAGGATTTACGACCATTTAGAAAGATGCAGCTTAATCTGGGATAGTCAGCACGGATTTGTGATGGGCAAGTCTTGCCTCACAAATTTGATAGAATGTTTTGAGGAGGTAACTAAGTATGTAGATGAAGGTCGGGCAGTTGATGTCATATACATGGATTTTAGTAAGGCGTTTGATAAAGTCCCCCACGGTCGGCTTATGAAGAAAGTAAGGATGTGTGGGATAGAGGGAAGTTTGGCCGATTGGATAGGTAACTGGCTATCTAACAGAAGACAGAGGGAGGGTGGTGGTTGGAAAATTTTCGGACTGGAAACCGGTTACCAGCGGAGTGCCACAGGGATCAGTGCTTGGTCCTCTGCTATTTGTCATTTTTATAAATGACTTGGAGGAGGGGGCTGAAGGGTGGATCAGTAAATTTGCTGATGACACCAAGATTGGTGGAGTGGTGGATGAGGTGGAGGGCTGTTGTAGGCTGCAAAGAGATATAGATAGGATGCAGAGCTGGGCTGAAAAATGGCAAATGGAGTTTAACCCTGACAAATGCGAGGTGATTCATTTTGGTAGGACAAATTTACATGTGGATTACAGGGTCAAAGGTAGGGTTCTGAAGAATGTGGAGGAACAGAGAGATCTTGGGGTTCATATCCATTGATCTCTGAAGGTTGCCACTCAAGTGGATAGAGCCGTGAAGAAGGCCTATAGTGTGTTGGCATTCATTAACAGGGGGTTTGAGTTTAAGAGCCATGGGGTTATGCTGCAACTGTACAGGACCTTGGTGAGACCACATTTGGAATATTGTGTGCAGTTCTGGTCACCTCACTATAAGAAGGATGTGGAGACACTGGAAAGAGTGCAAAGGAGATTTACCAGGATGCTGCCTGGTTTGGAGAGTAGGTCTTATGAGGAAAGGTTGAGGGAACTTGGGCTTTTCTCTTTGGAGCGGAGGAGGTTGAGAGGAGACTTGATAGAGGTTTGGGGTTAGGTTGATTGGCCAGGTTAAAAATTGCCCCTTAGAGTCCTGGGATGCGTAGGTTAGAGGGATTAGCGGGTAAATATGTGGGGGTAGGGCCTGGGTGGGATTGTGGTCGGTGCAGACTCGATGGGCCGAATGGCCTCCTTCTGCACTGTAGGGTTTCTATGATAAGATGATGAGGGGGATAGATAGAGTGAACGTTCAAAGACTATTTCCTCGGGTGAATGGAGTGGTAACTACTGGGCATAACTATAGGGTTCATGGTGGGAGATATAGGAAGGATGTCCGAGGTAGGTTCTTTACTCAGAGAGTGGTTGGGGTGTGGAATGGACTGCCTGCAGTGATAGTGGAGTCAGAAACTTTAGGAACATTTAAGAAGCTATTGGATAGGCACATGGAGTACTTCGGGATGATAGGGAGGAAATAGCTTGATCTGGGTTTCAGACAAAACTCGGCACAACAACGTGGGCCGAAGGGCCTATTCTGTGCTGTACTGTTCTATTCAGTGCCCTGGAGGGTATCCATCATCCAGCCTCAAGAGTGCTTCCGGAATCCACCTTCATTTCCAGGATGTCCACCTTCTTCCTTCATTAGTGGGTCAGTGATGTTGGGTGCTTTTTCAATTTGGTGCCCACACATAATGACAGACTATGTGCCATCCCGGCCTGTCCCACCACAGAATACCGCATACAACACCCAGGTGCATAATTAATGAGGCTGGGGCTGGAAGATTTGGCATGTTTTCCAGCCAACCTCAACAGTGGAAAACTCTCCACATTCCAGCCCCCACCACAGGACTTTGTCTCAAAACAGGAGAACTCCAACCTTTGTGTTTGTCTTCACTGTAGGAAACAGAAAGAAATCCCAAAAATACTTGTAAATCAAGAGGCAAAAGGTACGGAGGAACTGAAAGTAATTTCAATCGCCAGGAAAAGGGTGCAGAGAAAATTACTGGAACTGAAAATGAAATCCCTCAGACCTGATCATTTGCATCCTAGAGTCTTCAAAGAAGTGGCTGCAGAGATAGTGGATGCACTGGTTGCAAAATTCCCCAGATTTTGGAAAAGTTCCATCGGATTAGCAAAAAGTAAATGTAACCCCTCCCATTCAAGAAAACAGGAAGACTACACCTTAATGTCTGTGATAGAAAAAATGCTAGAGTCTTTGATTAAAGAGGTTATAGCAAGACATTGAGAAAATATTAATGCAAATCGGGCAGAATCAACATGGTTTTGTGAAAGGAAATTGAGTTCGAATAATTTAAAGTTCTTTGAGGCAGTAACAAGCAACATGGATAAAGGGGAATCTGGAGATGCAGTGTACTTGGATTTCTAAAAGGTTTTTGACAAGGTGCAGTATCAAAGGGTGCTACACAAAATAAGAGCCCCTGGTGTTGGGGTAACATAGGAGCATGGATAGAAGATTAGCTAGCTAACAGGAAGTAGAGAGTAGGGATAAATGGGTCTTTTTTGGCTGTAATTGGTAGAGTGGCACAGGGATTAATTCTGGCAACTCAACTATTTACAATTTATAGCAATGATTTGGACAGAATGTATGGTAGCTAAATGTTCTGTTGACACAAAGGTAGGAGAGTAGATTGTGAAGTGGGCATAAGGAGTTTGCAAAGGGACATAGATAGGTTAAGTGAGTGGGCAAAGATTTAGCAAATGGAATATATTGTGGGGAAATGTGAAATTGTCCATTTGGGCAGGAAGATTTTTAAAAATGTTATTTAAATGGGGAGAGATTGCAGAACTCTGGGTGGCCTGGCCCATGAACCACAAAAGGTTGGTTTGAAGTGATTAGAAAAGCAAAGGAAATGTTGGTGTTTATTGCAAGGCGGATTGAGTGCAAAAGTCTTGTTACAGTTGTTCCAGGTGTTGGTGAGACCACATCAGAAAGCAGTTCAATGAAGCTTCAGGCGACCAATTCCTGGAATGAAGGGGTTATGAGGACAGGTTGGGCCTGTATCCATTGGAGTTTAGAAGAATGAGAGATGACCTTATTGACACATCCAAGATCCTGAGGGAATTGGACAGGGTGAATGCTGAGAGGATGTTTCCCATGTGAGAGACTAGAATTAGGGGATACAGTTCAAATATGAGGGGTCTGTTTTTAAGATGGAGATGAGGAGAATTTTTTTCTCTGAGAGTAGTCTTTGGAATTCTTTGTTCCCCAGAGAACATTGGAGGTAGGGTCACAGAATAGGTAGATTCTTGATCAACAAGGATTATAGCACGAAGACAAGAAAACTGAGTTGAGGCCACTATCAGATCAGCGATGATTTTATTAAAAGGCAGAGCAGGCTAAAGGCGCTGAATGACCTATTCCTGCTCCTAATCAGTATGTCCGTGTGAGTCTTCAAGTTTGTAACAATGCTTTAGCTTTGATCTGTATGTCTTACAATGTATTACTGACCAGTATTTATCCGACTCCAAAGGCAAATTATATAATAGCATAGCTCTTGGTGACTGCGTGACACACTATAATGGAAAATATTTATTCCAGTTTCCAGAAAAATAATATTTGCTTTGATTTTAGAAATATCCTTAATCTGCTATATTTGATAGTTACCAACAAAATTGAGACCGTGAAACTCTCCGCCAAGCTTATTAACTCTCTTCCAGAAATAGAAACTATCCAAAGTGGCCACATCAAATAAGATTTCCCCTGAATATGAACCTGTTCAAGACAAAGTCCCAGGATACGTGTTTGGAGAATTTCAAAGGTGCAGGGGTGGGAAGTTCTTTGGAGGACATAAGAACATAAGAAATAGGAGCAGGAGTAGGCCATCTAGCCCCTCGAGCCTGCCCCGCCATTCAATAAGATCATGGCTGATCTGAAGTGGATCAGTTCCACTTACTCGCCTGATCCCTATAACCCCTAATTCTCAGGAATCCATCTATCCGTGATTTAAACATATTCAACGAGTTCTAGCTTCCTTTCTAAGTGGAAAGAATCTCTCCACCTCTACCCTATCCAGCCCCTTCATTATCTTATAGGTCTCTATAAGATCCCCCCTCAGCCTTCTAAATTCCAATGAGTACAAACCCAATCTGCTCAGTCTCTCCTCATAATCAACACCCCTCATCTCTGGTATCAACCTGGTGAACCTTCTCTGCACTCCCTCCAAGACCAATATATCCTTCCGCAAATAAGGGGACCAATACTGCACACAGTATTCCAGCTGCGGCCTCACCAATGCCCTGTACAGATGCAGCAAGACATGAGGTGAGGTACGGACAGAAGTGGAAAAAAGACAAAGTTTACGCTGGGCAGCAGAGAATTTTGGTTTGAGGGGCAAAGGGGAAATTTGAAAGATGCAACTGAACACATGGGCCGGACTTTTACTGCCTCGCAGAACGGAATTCTCTGTTGGCCTCAGGCAGGATTTTACGAGCCTTGCCCGAGTGAACTGAACTTTCAATTTTTTGCCAAACAGTACTTGTTTCAAAGAACATTGGTAAGTTAACAAAAGAGTCAGTAACTAGACTTATTTGGATTTGCCATCATTTTAACAAGTCAAGTCTAAACATCTTCATTTTTGCCTTTCCCCCACCCCTCCTGTCTTGTCGACAATAAACTGAACTTTGCAGTCAGTGACAAATCAAGGATGCTCACTTCTGATCTCAAAGAAGGCTGCCCACAAACATCCAGCAATCTCTGGCAGGAATTTCCCCTCTCCCCACAACAGTTTAAATCAGGGGGTGCCAGCAAATAGGTGGTGGTGGAGACAGTGGTGTAATAGCTTGACTAGTAATCCAGAGCCCCACGGTAATGCTCTGGGGACCTGAGTTCAAATCCCACCATGGCATATGATGTATGTTATGGATATAGGGATGGGCCAGGCCATCAGCAGATTTGGAATAAAAAGGTTGAAACTTTTAAAAGCAGGTTATTGGGGACTGGGAGCCAATGTGAGTCAGCGAGCACAGGGGTGATGGATGAATGAACTTAGTGACAACCCTTCCTAAGGGGGCAGCACGGTGGCATAGTGGTTAGCACTGCTGCCTCACAGCGCCAGGGACCTGGGCTCAATTTCAGCCTCAGGTCACTGTCTGTGTGATGTTTGCACATTCTCCCCGTGCCTGCATCAGTTTCCTCTGGGTGCTCTGGTTTCCTCCTACACTCCAAAGATGTGCAGATTAGGTTGATTGGCCATGCTAAATTTCCGCTCAGTGTCAGGGGGTTTAGGAGAGTCAATATGTGGAGTTACGGGGATAGAACCTGGGTGGGATTGTTGTCGGTGCAGGCTTGATGGGCCTACTTCTGCAGTGTAGATTCTAAGAGTCTAACCCAAAGGTTGTAGCATCAACACTGTCACCCCAGCTGAGGGCAGCTGACCCAGCAGTGACCTGGAATTAAACCTGCGGTCAGATGTTCAGTTAGAGGTTGCTTTTACTGTCAGTGAGGGCTGGTGTGAATTCTCAGCTGATCACCTAGTTCACAAAGACTGCATAGGCAGAGTCAGGAACAACAATAATTGGCAATGTGAAGAAGCTTCAATGTTAATCTTAGCTCAGCTTCTTTTAATCAAAATCACCAAAGACTTTACAATGATAACAAATAACACTTTTATTTGTTCAAAGTTAAAAGTCTAAGGAATGAATAATTAATGTAACAGGTCAGATTCTGTTAACAGCAACTTACATTAGTATTGACATTCTTCACCTACAGTGCTGTGATCCCAATACTAATCCCTATGCTATCACTAGAAATAAGGATGTAATCCATTGAATAATAGATAAACACTGAAATGGGCAGTAAAACACATACCTATGTCAAGAAAAACCCAATCACTGACTGAGATAAGGGAAATGTCCCAGTCCTGTCAGGATGCTTGCAAATCTCCTCTCTGCACCCTTTCTAAAATGATTACATTGTTCCTGTAATGGGGTACTCTAGCTGTGGCCTAACAAATGTTTTATTGAAATTAATTTGTTCTTTTCCTGCCCACCTCTCTGATTCATTGATATCTTCCTGCAGTCTAAAGCTTCCTTCCTCGTTGTCAAACATGCAACCAATTTTTGTATCTTCTGCAATTTTCTTTAATCATGCCCCCTATATTTAGGTTTAAATCATTGGTATGCACCATGTACAGCAAGGGACCTGGTACTGAGCCCTGTGGTGTCCCTTCCAGTCACAAAAGTACCCCTTGACCATTACTCTTTGCTCTGCCCACTGAAGCAGTTTTGGATCTAACTTGCCACTTTATCTCCAATCCTATGCATTTTACTTTTCTGATTAGTCTGCCCTGTGAGACCTTGTCAAAAGCCTTGCTAAAATCCATGGAGACTACACTAAACAAGTTGTTGTCATTGACCCTCCTTGTTACCTCCTCAAAAAAGTCAATCAAGTTAGGAACAACATTCTCTTAACATATCCATGTTGTGGAGATGCCGGCGTTGGACTATGGTGGGCATAATAAGAAGTCTCACAACACCAGGTTAAAGTCGAACAGGTTTATTTGGAATCATGAGCTTTCAGAGCGCTGCTCCTTCATCATGTGATGAAAGAACAGCGCTCCAAATGCTCATGATTCCAAATAAACCTGTTCGACTTTAACCTGGTGTTGTGATACTTCTTACCATATCTGTGTTGACTGTCCTTGATTAATCTGTACCCTCTGTAAAAAGGAAGAAAGAAATAGCCCATGTAATTGCAAGTCAGCTTAATGTTGGTGGTGGGCAAATTACTGGAGAAAATTCTGAGGATCAGTATATTTAGAATCTAAATGATGTATACTGGTCCTCAGATCTTTCTCCAATAATTTGCCCACCAGCAACGTGAGGCTGACTGCCTTGCAATTACATGGGCTATCACTTGCTCCCTTTTTACATCATGGTACAACCTCAGTGGCCTGCCTGTCCTCCAGCACCATACCTGTAGCCAGAAAATCTTGGAAAATGAAGTTCAGAGCCTTTACTACTGCCCCACTTCTCTCAGCAACCTGAGACACATTTCATCTGGGCCTTGATATTTATCTACTCTCAAAGATAGAAACACAGAAAGTAGGGGCAGGAATAGACCATTCGGCCCTTCGAGCCTGCTCTGCCATTCATTATGATCATGGCTGATCATCCAACTCAATAGCCTGATACCACCTTCCCCCCCATATCCTTTGATCCCCTTCACCCCAAGAACTATATCCTTCTTGAAAACATACAATGTTTTGGCCTCAACTGCTTTCAGTGGTAACGAATTGCATAGGCTCACAACTCTCTGGGTGAAGAAATTTCTCCTCATGTCAATCCTAAAAGTTTCATCCTGTATCCTCAGACTATGACCCCTGGTTCTGGACACCCCCACCATCAGGAACATCCTTCCTGCATCTACCTGTGTAGTCCTGTTAGAATTGTATAAGTTTCTATGAGAACCCCCTCATTCTTTAGAACTCCAGCGAATATAATCTTAACTGACTCAATCTTTCCGCATACATCAGTCCTGCCATCCCAGGAATCAGTCTAGTAAACCTTAGTTGCACACCTTCTATAGCAAGAACATCCTTCCTCAGATAAGACCAAAACTGCACACAATATTCCAGGTGTGGCCTCACCAAGGCCCTGTATAATTGCAGCAAGATATCCCTGCTCCTGTGCTCAAATTCGCTCACAGTGAAGGCCAATATACCATCTGGTTTCTTTACTGCCTGCTGCACCTGCATGCTTAACTTTAGCAAATGGTGTACAAGACACCAAGTCTCGTTGCACACTCCCCTCAATTTATAGCCATTCCGATAATAATTTGTCTTCCTGTTCTACCAAAATGGATAATCTCACATTTATTCACATTATACTGCATCTGCCACGCATTTGCCCACTCACTCAGCTTGTCCAAATCATACCGAAGCACCTCTGTATCCTCCTCATAGCTCACCCTCCCACCTAGCTTTGTGTCATCTGCAATGTTTGGAGATATTGTATTTAGTTCTCTCATCCAAATCATTAATATATATTGTGAGTAATGATAAACTCCTTAATATTTCTTCTCTCACTAAGGTTATTGCCTCCAATTTCCCTCCAACTCGATTTTCAAGTTTGCTGATGACACTACCATAGTGGGTCGGATCTCAAACAATGACGAGACGGAGTACAGGAATGAGATAGAGAATCTGGTGAGCTTGTGCGACAATAATAATCTCTCCCCCAATGTCAACAAAATGAAGGAGATTGTCATCGACTTCAGGAAGCGTAGTGGAGGACACGCCCCTATCTACATCAATGGGGATTAAATAGAAATGGTCAAGAGCTTCAAGGTTTTAGATGTCCAGATCACCAACAACCTGCCCTAGTCCCCCCATGCCAACACTATAGTTAAGAAAGCCCACCATTGCCTCTACTTCCTCGAAGACTAAGGAAATTTGGTATGTCCACTACGACTCTCACCAACTTTTACAGATGCAACATAGAAAGAATTATTTCTGGTTGTATCATCTGGTATGGCTGCTGTTCTGCCCAAGACTGAAAGAAACTACATGAACGAAGCCCAGTCCATCACTCAAACGAGCTTCCCACCCATTGACTGTGTCTACACTTCCCGCTGCCTTGAAAAAGCAGCCAGCATAATTAAGGCTACCACGCACCCTGGACATTCTCTCTTCCACCTTCTTCCATTGGGAAAAAGATACAAAAGTCTGAGGACACGTAGCAACCGACTCAAGAACAGCTTCTTCCTTGTTGCCATCAGACCTTTGAATTGTCCTACCTCACATTAAATTGATCTTTCTCTCCATCCTAGCTACGACTGTAACACTACATTCTGCACTCTCTCCTTTCCTTCTCTATGAATGGTATGCTTTGTCTGCATAGTGCACAAGAAACAGTACTTTTCACTGTATACCAATACATGTGACAATAATAAATCAAATCAATCAAACCAAATCAATCTAATACATCACATTCCAACTCACAAAATCACAGGACCTTTCAAATGCAGAATGAGGCCATTTGGCCCATCGAGTCTGCACTGGCTCTCTGAAAGAGCATTCCACTTAGTCCCGCTTCCCTGTCATATCACCATAACCTTACTCCTTAACCACAATACCTCTCTGCCTCTTTTGCAAAAACACATGCAAGGTATTTAGAATCATGCTGACAGCTTCTGTTTCCATACACAAGTTACCTTTTGGGTGTAATAGGTCCTACTCTCTTACCCTCATGCTCTTTATGCATTTATAATATCTTTGAGGTTTCCTTAACTTTTTTGGATGTGTGATATTAGATGGGAAATGATTCAATATTTGCTGTGATGTTCCCCAAGGTTGAATAGCCAACAACACATATTGGGGGCGATTCTCCATCCCGATGCGCACGTTTTTTGGCGGGTTGGGATGGGAGAATCGCGTGTCGGCCATTTCGCATGATTTGTGCATGCGTTCCTGATGCATGTGCGATTCCCAGAGCCGAAGAACAGGCGCAGTCGGGACCGTGCTGGAAACCGGCAGGAAGAGAGGTAAGTGATTTAAATATTTTTTTAATGTAATTTAAATGTGATTATCGGGCCCAGCACGGAATTCTCTGGGCCTGATAGCATCTCCCATCCAGGAGTATTTCATTCCAGTGGGGTTTAGAGAAGCTCCCCACGTTCGGGGAACTAGCGGGAGACCCTGCCAGAGTTAAGGGATGGCAATCGGGGCCCCTCAGGGGGTCAGGCAGTGGGAGGGTGGTGCCCCCGGGCATGGGCACCCTGGCAGTGCCAGCCTGTGGCCCCAGCACTGCCCAAGAGGCAAAGTGCCCGTGCCCATGGGGCACCTTGGCACTGCCCACCGGGCATCGTGCAGTGCCAAGGGGACAGGGCCAAGGGGATGGGGTCTATTGTGGGTGGGGCCTAGTGGATGGGGGTGGGGGGGTCCCGCTGCCACTCTGCATTGGGATCGGTCAGGGCTGGAGGGAGGCCAGTGATCGGGGCGGGCTGGGGGCGGGGTGCTCTGCTGGGGGAGGTGGGAGTGGTCTGCCTCCCAGGGGTTGGTCTGCTAGGGGGGTCCGACTCCTGGGGGCGTTTGCTGGAGAGGACCTGCCTCCTGGGGAGCAGGGGGGGCAGGAGGTCTGTCGGGGTGGTGGGGATCGCCACTGCTGTGGGGGGGGGCCTGGACATTGGAGTGCTCCAGGACGGGGGCGTGGGTCGGGGCTGGCCCGGGAATTGTCGTGGGGGCTACAATTGGGCTGTGGGGTGAGTTCCAGAGCTGTCAGCCTCTGGCGCGAATAGGCCTCGACCCCTGAGCTTTTAATAATATTGACGGTTGTGACCTCTTGACCTCTGCATTGCACAGAGTGGGGAGATTCGGGTCTGAAGTTGAACAGAAAAAACAGGATTTAGACCAGTTTTCTAGCCAATTCAGCACTTTTGGAGAATCGCCCCCATTATCTAGGCTTACACTTGCAATGGCCACTTTAGCAAGGTAGTCAACACTCAGCTATTGCCCCAGAAAGACCCAGCAAGAAAGGGCGCCAAATGGAAATAAAAGCTTTCTTCCCAACTGCCTCAGGTGGGATGGTGGATAGATGCCCTGATGCCAGTCCTCTGCCAATGTGACTCTTGAGTTAACTATATCCAGCCTCAAGAGCCAGCAATTAGATCTACCTTCCCTTCTTGAAGGAAAGCACTTAATCCATCTTCATCAAGTAGCCCAAGATCAATGTGGGAAGTGGGTCCATTGAGGGAAATTCACCATGTGGACTTTCGAGTGATTATTAACCCTACACAATGAGATACGAGGATGCAGACACTCACTAAATGATTGAGGGAGCCTATCTGACAACTCAGACTGCTCTTTCGCTCCAAAGCATTGACTGAATTCCCACATTCTCATTCTTATTAGCTGGAAATTGGTGATACTTGCATCAGGCACCACTTGTGTCATTTAAGCTTGATGGGCTATAAGGGGGTTTCCATGCCAACTGTGGAATCTCTGCTCATTCAGGTTGAAACAGAATGTCTGTTCTCCCTGTCTCAACACAGAACAGGCAGTTTATTGCTGCAGGAAGAAGCTGTTTGAGGATGAGTCAATTCAAATACTCCCTTAGCTCCCTCAACAACAGCACCTAAATTAGGCGACAGATATTGGTGACTCAGTCGTTCAATACCATTATAATGGGCAGCATGGTGGCACAGTGGTTAGCACTGCTGCCTCACAGCGCCAGGGACCCAGGTTCGATTTCCGGCTTGGGTCACTGTCTGTGCGGAATCTGCATGTTCTCCCTGTATATGTGTGGGCTTCCTCCGGGTGCTCCGGTTTCCTCCCACAGTCTGAATGGCATGCTGGTTAGGTGCATTGGCCATGCTAAATTTTCCCTCAGTGAACCCGAACAGGTGCCAGAGTGTGGCGTCTAGGGGATTTTCACAGTAACTTCATTACAGTGTTAAAATAAAGGTAAAAAGGTAAAGTTAAAGGTAAAGTTTATTTATGAGTGTCACAAGTAGGCTTACATTCACACTGTAGTGAAGTTACTGTGAAAATCCCCTAGTTGCCACACTCCAGCCCCTGTTCAGGTACACTGAGGGAGTATTTAGCATGGCCAATGCACCTAACCTGCACATCTCTTGGAGTGTGGGAGGAAACCAGAGCACCCGGAGGAAACCCACGCATACACAGTGTAAACGTGCAGACTCCGCACAGACAGTGACCCAAGCCGGGAATCGAATCTGGGTCCCTGGCGCTGTGAGGCAGCAGTGCTAACCATTGTGCCACCTTGCCGCCCCGAGCCTACTAATAAATAAAACTTTTTAAAAAGCTTACAATTATCAAGCAGGAAAATCACGAGTGCACCCATGTTAGGTAATCTCAGCCAATGAGAACTTGTATTCATCTAAAACCTTTCACTTTGAGAAACATCTTCCCAGAGGTTTAATCAAGTGAAATTGAATGCAAAACTAATACAGTTGATCCAAGAAGGGATGACCAAAGATTTGGCCAAAGAATTGAGCCTTAAAGGAGAGGGAACTGGAGAAGTAAAGGGAGGAAATTCCCCATTTAGGACTAGGGCGGCCTGGTGGCACAGTGGTTAGCAGGGCTGCTGTCTGGAGACAATACACATCTCTTTAACCTGTGTTGAATGCTCCCTCCACCCACATTGTCTGTACATTTAAGACCTGGCTGGCTGTAGAGATTTGCATTCTAATCAGTATTCTGTAATTTGATTTCTGTGTCTGTGCCCTGTTTGAGAATAGATATCCACTCCATCTGACGAAGGAGCTCTGCTCCGAAAGCTTATGGTATTTGCTACCAAATAAACCTGTTGGACTTTAACCTGGTGTTGTGAGACTTCTTACTGTGCTTCACAACGCCAGGGACCCGAGTTGAATTCCGGCCTCAGGTGACTGCCAGTGTGGAGTCTGCATGTTCTCCCTGTGCCTGCGTGGGTTTCCTCCCACACTCCAAACTTGTGCGGATTAGGTGGATTGGTCATGCTAAATTGACCCTTAGCATCGGGAGGATTAGCAGGGTAAATATGTGGGGTTACATAGGTAGGGACTGGGTGGGATTGTTGTCAGTGCAGGCTCGATGGGCCGAATGGCCCCCTTCTGCATTGCAGGGATTCTATGATTCTAGAAGACTGAGGTTGCTCAGGATGAAGGAGCAAGTACAGAGATGAAGAGAAGTAGAGCTCTGTGTAAAGGTGATTACAGGGCTGGGGAAGGGCGTGGCCATGAATTGACTGAAACACAAGAATTGGAATTTAGATTTGGAGCATCGGGAGCCAGTGTAGGTTAGCAGGGCAGGAGCGATGGGTTAGCAGGGCTTGGTGTGGGCTAGGATCTGAACAGTGGAGTTTTGGATGGGCTGCAGTTCAGAGAAGGTTAGGACTCGAAGCAAGCTGAGACAGAATTGGAATAATTATTCTTAGAAGTGCCACAGAAATGGGTGAGAGTTTCAGCAGCAGATGGGCTGAAATAGGGACGAAATCAAGAAATAATCGGCAGGTTTTGAAGGACAAGGTTGAGATGCTTAATGATTGAGTAGGATGCTGCAGTTGTTTATAGGCTATCAGACCTAATGCAGTGGCCAGAGTGGTGAGGGGAATTAATGGCAAGCGTACAGAGTTCGGAGTGAGGACTAAAGATGATGGCTTCAGTTTTCAAGATGATTAACCAGAGATTCAAAATTAGGACCGGAATTTATAGAGGCCCATACAACACCTTCCATTCCCCCTCCTCCACCCCCCCCCCCCCCCCCACCCCCGCCCACCCCCAACCCCCAGCCTAGGTCAGGAATGGAGCGGAAGGAGGCTCAGAAATACTGGTGCAAGCCTCCATGTCAGTTTCAAGAAACCATTCCCAGTGCTGGCAATGTTAACTGGGGGGGAGAGGGTGAGAGGCAGGACAAGGACCCCGTCTCCTCCTGACCCTACACAATGAGATACAGCACGGTGGCACAGTGGTTAGCACTGCTGCCTCACAGCATCAGGGATCCAGGTTCAATTCCAGCCTCGGTCACTGCCTGTGTAGAGTTTGCACTTTTTCCCTGTGTCTGCATCTGCATGGGTTTCCTCCCACAGTCCAAAGATGTGGGAGTTAGGTGGAGGGGCCATGCTAAATTGACCCTAGTGCCATGGGGATTAGCAGGGTTAATGAGGGCTACAGGTATAGAGCCTGGGTGGGATTGTGGTTGGTACAGATTCGATGGGCTGAATGGCTTCCTTCTGCACTGTAGGGATTCTATGATTCTCTGATTTTATAGAGCGTGTTCGAGGTGGAAGCTGGAACTTTGAAGGTGACATGAAGTTTAGAGGAGCTGTATATTGTGTTTTTTATACCTTGGAGCTATGCAGAGATGACACCAGTTTCTATATGTGTAGGAGTATTATTTATAATGCTTTATAAAATATTTTAAAATGTAAATTCCATGTTACTAGCTCTGATTTCTAACTCTTTCTACAGTTTGTTTATTTTTTTCTGAGTCCACATTCAAGCTAAATCAATCATGCACAGTGAACATCAATAGTAAACAAACTCAGATAATCAAACATAAAATTATTGAATGGCTTTGCTGATTGAATTGAAGGGAGGGAGAGAGGAACAGTTTAGGGAGCCAGTCATGGCTGCTACCCTGGCCTCATCAGCAGAGTCAACGGTGGAAAGAAGGATTTAGCATTTGGATAAGAGGTGCCCTTAGCAGTGCCCAGCTGGTGAGGAGAATGGGCACTCAGTATTTGAACATTGAATGGGGTCATCACCCCTGGCATCACAGCACACAAGCTATTGGGAAAGGCTGGCAGTCACAATAGGACCTCCAATTGTTTGAAAGGAAGGCAGGAAATCGAGGCACAACTTTCAGATTTTGGATCTGACTAAGGGTCATCTAGACTCAAAACATTAGCTCCATTCTCCCTCCACAGATGCTGTCACACCTGCTGAGATTTCTGTTTTTGTTTCAGATTCCAGCATCCATAGTAATTTCCTTTCATTTCTGATTTTGAGACTGGTAGCAATGACAGGTAACGAACGCCCCCTACAAAAAGGGAGGAACAGCAAGTAGCCGGAGGACCGGGGAGAAAAGACGGGCAGGAACGCAACAGAGATCATACCCTGAACACAGGGTCTGCTGCCCAATATGCAGCTATCTGGAGCTGACCAAGAACCAGTGCCACAGGAGGGTCCAGGCAGTTGGTCACCGAGATCTGTAACCTCATCGCCAAAGACATCACATCTCACAGCACTGGTTATCACACTCTGCCAGGAACCATCACTGAACCACTGCAGCCTCCCTTGTTAATTGATTCCAACAATTTTCTGAACTGACATCAGGTTAACTGGCATCAGGTTAACTGGCCTGCAGTTCCCTTTTTCTCGCTCTCTCATTTCTTGAATAACAGTGTTATATTTGCTCATTTCCAAACTATCGGGACCATTCCAGAATGCAGGGAATTTTGGAAAACCATGGCCAGGACATTCATTATCTCCGAAGTTGTCCCTTTTAGAACCCTAGGGCATAGGCCATCAGACCCTGGGAAATGGCAGATTGTCATCTTTTGGTCTCTCAAATTTCTCCAGTACTTTTTCTCTTGTTTATATTAATTTCCCTAATTTCTACACTTTGTTTAGCCCCTTAGATTATCCTCTGTTTCTGGTTTACAACTTGTGTCTTCTACTGTGAAGACAGATACTAAGTATTTGTTCAAAGTCTCTGCCATTTACATATTCACCATAATAGGTTTTCCTGTCTCTGCTTTAGCTACTCTCCTTTTTTATATTGTAAAAGCTCTTACTTTTCTCATTCCTGGTTAGTTAGAACGTAAGAAGTAGGAGCAGGAGCAGGCAATTCAGCCCCTCGCGTCTGCTCCACCATTCAATACGATCATGGCTGATCTTGTCTTGGCTTCAACTCCACTTTCCTGCCCATTCTCCATAACCCTTCAACCCATTACTATTTAAAAATCTGTCTATCTTCTCCTTAAATTTACTCAATGTCCTGGCCTTCACCGCACTCTGGGGTAAGGAATTCCACAGATTCACCACCCTTTGAGAGAAGTAGTTTCTCCTCATCTCTGTTTTAAGTTTGCCACCTCTTATCCTAAATCTATGACCTCTTGTTCTGGATTGCCCACAAGAGGAAGCATCCACCCTACGTCTATTTTATCAATGCCTTTTATCATCTTATACACGTCAATGAGATCTCCTCTCATTCCTCTGACCACTAGAGAGTATAGGCCTAAATTGCTCAACCTCTCTACATAAGGCAAACACCTCATCTCTGGAATCAATCTAGTGAACCTCCACTGAACTACCTCTAATGCCACTACATTCTTCCTCAACAACCAGCACTTACTGCAGATGTGTCCACTAGGAACCACAATGGGGTCCACCGGCTTCCACATCATGCAGGTACAACACATTGCTTGGCCATCCATCCTTACTTTTTTTAATTTGTTTTTAATTTGTTTTTTTTTTCATTTTCAACTGGTTCTTAGCCTCTTGATCCATAAAATATTTACCTTATTACCTGTAATCTTAAAGCAATTTAGAGTAGGTAATTCAAATTAGCAGTTACTTACCAACCCATGTTGCTCTTGTGTTCTGTATTTTCCCTTTTTACCAGTCTTTCTGGAGCACTTTGATAGTTTCTAAAACTCTCCCCAATCCTCAGACTTGTTCCAATGCTCTGCAACTTCATCAGCCTCTGCTTCTAATCGAGTGCCATCCTTAACTCCCTGGAACTTGACCACAAGTGAGTGAAATCATGCTGAGTTTTTGCTTTTGAATTTATATATATGATTTACTACTTTAGTGCCTTTCATGACCTGAGGGTATCCCAAAGCGCTTTATAGCCAATTAAGTACTTTTGAAGTGTAGTCACTGTAGTAATGTAGGAAACACACAACTAATTTGATAATGACCAGATCATTTTGGTTGAGAGAATAAGTATTGATCAGGAACTCCCGTGCTCTTATTAGAAAAATTAGGGGCAATCCAGCTGACCTCAGTATCATTTTTGCCAGGGAAAGAGAAACGTAGAAAATTAATAACACAGAAGGAAACCATTCCATTCATCGTGACTGTGCCAGCTAAAAGAAACACGCTATATAGCCTAATACCACTTCCCAGTCCTGGGTGTGTTTCTCTGTAAGTTATACCACTTCATACATAAATCCAATCTTTTTGTAAGTACAGTGAGAGTTTCTTTCTCTGTCAGTCTTTACAGTGCAGAAGGAGGCCATTCGGTCCATCGAGCCTGCGTCAACAACAATCCCACCTAGGCCCTATCCCTGTAACCTCACATATTTACCCTGCTAATCCCCCGACACTGAAGGAGCAATTTTCGCATGGCCAATCCATCTAACCTGCACATCTTTCTAACAGTAAGTTCCAAGTCCCCACCACCTACTGGGAGAGGGAAAGTTAGGGGAGGCATCCCAAGGCCATTTACGAGCTGGGGACCCTCTGCCCACCCCCCACTCCTACAGCCATTCCAACTGCCTCACTGGTATCCATAGCTCAGCCACTTTAGAAATAGCCAATTTATAAGGTTGTTACGTCTTGCGACTGTCTCTTTAAATTGGGGTACAATTAAAGGATCACTTAATTTACTCTGAATTCTGCCCGACAACAAGTCTGGTTGGTTTAGCTGCTAAAGGGGAGCCCGGGTTGTTTTATTGGGAAAAATATGCAAGGTGCTTACACCTGTAGACAGAAGCAAGAAGATCTGGACTGATTGGAGATGGACCTTTAGGCCTAGATTTTAGTGGGCCTGGCTGCACCTCGCATCCGGTAGCTCTGGAATGAAGGTCTTGCCATTTGAGGCACTTTTTCTTGTGGCAGGTGCAGCAAGCCAAGAGATTTCCTGATTCTGTGCACTCCCTTTGTGAGTGAAAATTCAAGCCTTAGTCTCACAGGGAAATGTTTGGAATGTCAGGTTTTATAAACAATTATACTTTCAAATGTCTATGTAATTCCAAGATAGAATGGATTTGGGGTTTCTAGAGGATTAGCATTCCTACCTGGATACGAGGTCCATGTGATTCATGTTGGGATGGGTTGTGGGAGGGAAAAGTCAGTAGAAAGACATTGCGATGTCAGGTTGCAGTTTTTTTGAGATATTCCTGGACCTCAAGTCAGGTTAGTCTGCAACAATCTAAGAGAGGGAGAGAGAGCATTGGGATAGCGGCAATCAGTCCTGCACCTGAAGCAGAGAAAATACTGAGTCTATTTGATTTGATTTGATTTATTATTGTCACATGTATTAGTATAGAGTGAAAAGTATTGTTTCTTGGGCGCAATACAAACAAAACATACTGTTCATAGAGAAGGAGAGGGTGCAGAATGTAATGTTACATTATAGCTAGGGTGTAAAAAAAGATCAACTTAATAGAGATAGGTCCACTCAAAAATCTGATGGCAGCAGGGAAGAAGCTGTTCTTGAGTCGGTTGGTACCTGTCCTCAGACTTTTGTATCTTTTTCCCAACAGAAGAAGGTGGAAGAGAGAATGTCCAGGTCCTTGATTATGCTGGCTGCTTTTCCAAGGCAGTGGGAAGTGTGGACCAAATCAATGGCTGGGAGGCTGTTTTGCATGATGGACTGGGCTACGTTCACAACCCTTTGTAGGTTTATGCGGTCTTGGACAGAGCAGGAGCCATACCAAGCTGTGATACAACCAGAAAGAATGCTTTCTATGGAGCATCTGTAAAAGTTGGTGAGAGTCTTAGTGAACATGCCAAATTTCCTTAGCCTTCTGAGACAGTAGAGGCGTTTCTTAACTATAGTGTCGGTATGGAGAGATCAGGACAGGTTGTTAGTGATCTGGACACCTAGAAACCTGAAGCTCTCGACCGTTTCCACTTCATTCCCATTGATGTAGACAGGGGCATGTCCTCCACTACACTTCCTGAAGCCAGTGACTAGCTCTTTTATTTTGTTGACATTGAGGGAGAGATTATTGTCGTCGCACCAGTTCACCAGATTCTCTATCTCTTTCCTGTACTCCATCTCGTTGTTGTTTGAGATCCAACCCACTATGGTGGTGTCATCAGCAAACTTGAAAGTCGAGTTGGAGGGAAATTTGGCCACACAGTCAGAGCTGTACAAGGAGTATAGTAAGGGACTGAGGACGCAGTCTTGTGGGGCACTGGTGTTGAGGATGATCATGGAGGAGGTGTTGTTGCTTATTGTTACTCATTGCAGCCTCTGGGTTAGGAAGTCTAGGATCCAGTCACAGAGGGAGGAGTCGAGCCCGAGGCCATGGTGGTTGGAGATGTGTTTTGTAGGAATAGTGGTGTTGAAGGTTGAGCTGTAGTCAATAAATAGGAGTCTGACATAGGTGTCTTTGTTGTCTAGGTGTTCCAGGGTTGAGTGCAGGCTCAGGGAAATGGCGTCTGCTGTGGACCTGTTGTGGCGGTAGACAAACTGTAGTGGATCCAGGCAATCTCGGAGGCTGGAATTGATTCGTGCCATGACTAACCTTTTGAAGCACTTCATAATGATGGACAGTAGTTATTAAGGCACGCTTCCTGGCTTTTCTTTGGTACTGGGATGATGGTCGTCTTCTTGAAGCAGATAGGGACCTCAGATTGGTGTAAAGAGAGGTTAAAAATGTCTGCGAATATCCCGACCAGCTGATCTGCACAGGATCTGAGTGCTCGTCCGGGTACCCCATCCAGGCCAGTCACTTTCCGTGGGTTGACTTTCGAGAACGTCAGCGATGGTGACCTCAGATACAAATTCGGCCGAGATTTCCAGGGTGGAGGACATGCTCTCTCTGACCTCTTGCTCAAAACGGGCACAGAATGTATTGAGCTCATCAGGGAGAGGTGCATTGGAGCCGGTGATTTTACATGCCTTCATCTTGTAGGCTGTTATTTCTTGCAGGTCTTGCCATAGTCGGCGGGAGTCTGTATGGCTAGCCTGGCACTCTAGCTTGGTCTGGTACTGTCTTTTGGCATCTTTGATGGATCTCCTTAGATTGTATCTGGCTTTCTTGTATAGGTCAGTGTCATCTGACTTGAACGCCTCAGATCTGGACTTCAGCAAGCAGTGGATATCCCTGTTCATCCATGGTTTCCGGTTGGGGAAACACACGGATTTGCTCATTTGACAGTCTTCTACATACTTGCTAATGAAGTCAGTTACTGTAGTGGCGTACTCGTTCAGGCTGGTCGCAGAGTTTTTAAATATTGACCGGTCCGCTGACTCTAAGCAGTCCGTAGGAAATCATCCGATTCCTCAGACCAACATTGCACAACTTTCTTTCACGGATTCTCCCATTTCAGTTTTTGCTTGTAAGCCGGGAGCAGGAGCCCAGCCTTGTGGTCTGGTTTGCCAAAGTGTAGGCGGGCGATAGAGCGGTAGAACTCTGGTGGAACAGGAGATGTGTTGGTGGTACCTTGGTGCGTCACTCTTGAGCTTGGCCTGACTGAACTCCCTGACCATGATGAACCAGGCCTCGGGATGTTTCTTCTCAAGACTATTTGTGGTGGTGTGTATTTCATCCAGCACGGTCTTCACGTCCGTGTGGGGTGCGATGTAAACTGCTGTCAGGATAACAGAGGTGAACTCCCACCAAAGGTAGTAGCATTTTGCTGTCAGGTATTCTAGGTCTGGGGAGCAGAAACTCGCCAGTGTTGCTATGTCTAGGCACCAAGAAGTGTTGTTTTGAAGGCAGATCCACCTCCCCTACGATGTGGTCCTTTCAGTGGATTGAAAAGCCCTCTGATTTTAGGGCACAGTCCGGTGAAGTAGGAGTCTTTGTGAAACCGAGCACACAGTAGTCCCTCAATTCCCTTTGAAAACTGAGTCCGACTTTAAGTTCATCGAGCTTGTTTTCCAAAGATTGGACATTTGCCAGGAGTAAGCTGGGGAGGACGGCCTTGGGACCATACAGAAGGCAGGCGGGAGCTGGTGCTCAGATTGAAGAAACATAACTGGTGAATATTTAGGCGACGATGGAAGATTCACCTAGCCTTGACTAGAAGGAGAAATCTCCAGGTTAACCCTCACTGTGAAAGTCAGTCCAGTCCAGGGATTAACATAGCTGCGAATGAAAGAAGGAAGCCAACAATTGGAAGTGGAGAATGGACAGGTTCCAGGAGAATAAAGTGTCCACTTAAAGGACAGAGCACAAATGTGTTGCACATGATTTTCAGTCGTGTTAAAACCAAATAGGGGATTTTTTCTATCATTTAAAATATAAATTGCCAACAAAAATAATGTTGGTCAACGTTGCTTTTAGTTTATTCATTACAGTAAAAGTTTTTAAACTTGTAATCATGTGATCTTTTCAGTTGGTCATTGGAACTCAAATATCTTCTTAAAAGTTATCAGTCTCTATGAGGATTTAATAGAACAACAAAGTTTCAGTTCTGATCACTATGCTGGATGAGCTGATCTTGGGTGTAGATGTCTAGTCACATATGTCATAACCTCAGAGTTATGGGCGCTACCCTTTAACCAGATAAAACTGCTGGAAGTAAGCATGCACAAAGACAGCAGCTCGTCACTGAGAGGGGCTAGCCACACAGTGTGAACTTGGTGGTTGAGGGAATTTTGAGGTTATATTTAAGGATTAATCTGTTTCTAAAATCTAGTCTAGTTTGCGTTTAGTATTCAATCACAATTTCCTGTTAAAGTTAAGTTTCTTTCAGTCTTACGTCAGGGATAAACAGGAGAGGCACTTATAGTTCATCAGGTAGCTAGTTTTGAGCTAGTTTCCACTGCCAGCAGTTCTGATACATCTCTGTAGAATTTCAGCCAGTATAAATGGAGGTGGTCTTGTTAAGTAGTACTAGTAAACCTGATTGGGAGTAGTACGGTTTGTAATTATAAATTAATCAAGAAACTAATAAATTAATTAGCACATAATAAAGATGGTGAGGCAGGTGATGTGTTGCAACTTTAGAACGAGGAGGTTTCTGGACACCAGTGTGATCCAAGGCAAACTATGTTCTACGTAGTTATTGAATATTTCTATAATCGAGAGGTGGCTAGATATAGCACTTGGGGTGAAAGGAATCAAATGTTTGAGGAAAAAGCAGAATTAGGCGATTGGGTTGGACAATCAGCCATGATCGTGATGAATGGAGAAGCAGGCTTTGGGATGTTAACCCCTTAACATTCCACTATTAACCCAGCCACATTTTTGAGTGCCCCTCCAGATGAGTTCTTAGAACCCCCACAAGACTGCTTACTAAGGAACCAATTTTTAACCTCTCCCCGCCTAGACCTTACTGACGTCCCACTCCCTTCTTCGGACCTTATCTTGTTTGTTGACGGCAGCTCATCTATGTCCCCCTTGGGTACCCCCCTCTCCGGATACGCGATTGTCGATGCCGCCTCCACATTAGAATCGGTGGCATTTGACCCACCGGTGACTGCTCAGAAAGCAGAACTTTTTGCCCTCACCCGTGCTTGCATTCTAGCCTCAGGAAAGTCAGCAAATATTTACACTGACTCTCGGTATGCCTTTGGCGTCTCCCACGACTTCAGCCAACTATGGTCTCAGCGTGGGTTTTTAACGTCCTCGGGCACGCCCATCCAGAATTCTTTGTATGTCCAAAACCTTCTCCAAGCAATACTCCTCCCTAAATAATTGGCTATTAGCAAATGCGTTGCCCATGCCTCCAATGACTCTACAGATACTTAGGGCAATGCTCGGGCTGATCAGGCTGCCAAACTGGCTGCCGCAGATCAAACTTTTATTGTGCCCTCTATGAGCAAGCAGGCGATAAATCGCTCACCTTCTTCGAACACGACGGGTATGCCAGATATTGTCACTGTTCAGCTCTTACAGGGAGACGCCCCTGCCTCTGAAAAGGACATTTGGAAGGCACATGGATGTTCACATTCTGCGCCATCAGGCCTTTGGGTTACTCCAATCGGCCAAGTGTGTATACCTGATGCTTTGTTGCCTTTGCTCATTGATTGTCTTCATTCTGATACCCACCTTGGCAAGGAGGGAATGAGTGGTATTATGCTCCGTACCTGGTGACACCCCCGACTAGCTGAGGCAGCCCAGTCTCGTATAGCATCAGGTTTGACATGCCAGCAAAACAATGTTGGTCAAGAGGGTGAGATGCTCACCAGGAAGAACACCCTTGCCAGGTGGACCATTTGAAAGTATTCAGCTAGATTTTATTGAATTGCCGCGTGTACATTGCTACAAGTATTGTCTTGTGATTGTTGATGTATTTAGTAGATGGATAGAGGCTTTCCCAACAACAAACAACAAGGCCTCGACAGTAGTAAAATTGTTGCTAACTGAAGTAATACCAAGGTTTGGGGTGCCTCGACAAATTAGTTCAGATAATGGCCCCCACTTTGTAGGAAAAGTCAATAAGGAATTGTGTGATGCGTTACACATCCAACAACAATTCCACTGTGCCTACCATCCTCAGGCAGCAGGAATAGTGGAAAGAGCTAACGGAACTCTTAAAGCTAAATTGACTAAGTTAATGTCCGAAACCGGCCTTAACTGGTTAAAGGTTTTGCCCCTAGCTCTGTACCATATGAGAATAACGCCCCACTCTACTACTGGACTCACGGCGGAAGAAATAATTTATGGCCGACCCAGTAGAACACCCTGGGATGCAAATACAAGCCCGCCCACCCAGATAGATTTACACGTTATGGGTGATGAAATACAGAAGTACTTCGACAGCTAACATCGTCTTTAAAGTTTCTTCATTCACAGGTACAGTGCGCTTTTGGATCAACTCCACGGACACCGGATCAAGATTCTGACCCAGAGGGCTACTTCCCTGGGCCGCAGATAGGAGACTTCTTGCTGATTCAAGATTGGGATCGCCCCAAACTTGGACCAAAGTGGAAAGGACCGTTTCAAGTGCTTCTCCAAACTCCAACGGCAGTTAAAGCTAAAGGACAGAATCACTGGATCCATTTGGGAAGTTGCAAGCAGTGGACCCCGACAGCTAAGTGATTCATCATGAAGGCGTGTTTCCTAATTCTTGGCCTCTTGGCCCTTTTTCCGCTCTCTGAATCAGTACAGAAGAGGAGTTTGAAAGATGGACTGACTAATGGACGATTTCACTCTAACACCTTTTTGTACATGTCTTATGAGTATGCTGTAAAGTTTAACGTAAGTGGGTGTTAGGTCTGCTCACACATACCACCACATGCTAAAGAAGGGATTCCTCTGTTCCCTATTCCTCTCAACTTCCAGGAAATGATAGAATGGACTTTGTATCAAAGCGAGACTAAAAACGGAATGAGGGCTGTGTTCGGTCCTATAGGCTTCATAAAAGTTAACGGACAGGACGTCCCTCTATGGGTACCTTCGGGCAAAAATATTGCTCAACTTGCAGAGAGGTGTAATATAACGAATTCTTTTAAGAACCATTACCAACCCAACTACGATAGATCAGACTCCCCACCCCACTTTGTTGTAAAAAATCAACAAAGAGGATCTATCTGCCTGATAAGAAACGGAACCATACCCGTTGGCCGTAGCTGCTGCATTCAGCAGTTTAATATTACCTATCCCAGTCGGAAAGAAAAAAAGGTTTTTTGTTCCACTACACAAACTGGGATGTTCATACAGAACGCCTTCATCTTATCAAAGGAATGTGAAGGTTGGGGCTGGGAAGGGAGAAACATTACATGCCCCAATGACAACAGTTTCCCAGCCAATCCCAGCCTATTAGACGATATGGTAGCGTACAATGGCACCTATTTTGTCTGTGGAGATAACGCCTACCCTTGGCTTCCCTGGGACTGGTCCGGATCTTGCTATCTAGCGTATGTGGTCCCCTATGTCCGACATTATGACTCCCTGCATCTCCACCCCAAGATACATCTGTTATGATCTAAACGGGCCATCACCGAAGCTCAACGGTTTTGGATGATAGCCTTTCCTGCCTATGGGACCGCCATAGCAGCTCGAGAACTGATCAATATGGCATCAGCTCTTGAGAAAATAGCTAATGATACTGCAGATAGATTAGAGGATGTGAGCACCACTATCTCCGAAGTTTCAGCTGAAGTCGTAGCTATACGGACGGTGGCACTCCAAAATCGAATGGCTTTAGATTATTTGTTGGCCGCAACAGGAGGCACCTGTGCCCTAATAGGCTCCGAGTGCTGTACATACATTCCAGACTCCTCCAACAATATCACTGATTTAGCTGAGCATATTAAAAAGACCGCTGACAAAATTAGGGCTGAAGGGCAAAACTTTAAGAACTACAATCCTCCTGGCTGGTGGCCTTTTAGCAACCTCTTTGGAGACTGGGGAGGAATGCTGTTGCACCTGGGAGTCATTACCCTGGTAGTTTGCTTACTGCTAGGCTTATTGAAGGGTGTCTGCCAATGCCTAGCATATCATAGAGCACAAGTTCCCCTCTAAAGAGGTTAGTGTTATCATGGAATGATAAAAGGAGGGAATGAGATGTTAAGGGGTTAACATCCCATGAATATCCTATGATTTTTTAAAAAATGTGTGCTTGAACTTTTGAACTTTGCAAACGCAGCTGTGATTAACTTGCTCTCTGGAACAATTTGTGCTGCTAACATATTCCCTATATCAACTCCTAATGCTGTCCTTGTTTGAAGGAGATAACATTCGCTTTATGTGACATACTGTCTTTGTACTGACTTGCTGTTGCTAAGCATGTGATCTGGGTGAAGTTATACTGTGTGTATGTGACTAATTGCTGTAAAAAGAGTATAAAAGGGGGAACTCCCCCCCCCCCGTTCGGAGAGTATTGCTCGGTGAAGTTCTGCAATCCTCCAAAAACTTGTACTTGCTTGAAAATAAAGGACTGGGTTTTCTTATACAGATCAGTGTCTTGCTCTTGCATCAAGTACGTAAGGGTCTCTGAAAAACGAACCTTGACAGGTTGAAGGGCCAAATGGCCTCCTTCTGCTCCTATCTTCTATGTTTCTATATTTCTAAACACATCTCTAATAAGAAACAAAAACAGAAAAGGCTGGAAAATCTCAGCAGGTCTGACAGCATCTGTGGAGAGAAAATAGAGCCAACGTTTCAAGTCTGGATAACCCCAAATGTTTCTGTGTTTTGCATTTTCTGTTTTTATTTCGGATTCCAGCATCCACAGTAATTTGCTTTTAGTAAGTGTCAGTGATTTGAAGAGCTTCAGCTCAGAGTCATTGAGCTGGAGACTGAGCTGCAGACACTGCGACACATCCGGAAAGGGGGAAATTTACCTGGACACTTTGTACCAAGAAGTGGTTACATCTCTCACCTCAAGGGTGGCACGATGGCACAGTGGTTAGCACTGCTGCCTCACAGCTCCAGGAACCTGAGTTCAATTCTCGGCTTGGGTCACTGTCTGTGTGGAGTCTGCACGTTCTCCCTGTGTCTGCGTGGGTTTCCTCCAAGTGCTCCGGTTTCCTCCCACAGTCCAAAGATGTATGAGTTAAGTTGATTGGCCATGCTAAAATTGCCCCTTATCGTCCCAGGATGCGTAGGTTCGAGGGATTAATGGGGTAAATATGTGGGGTTATGGCGATAGGGCATGGGTGGGATTGTTGTCGGTGCAGACTCGATGGGCTGAATGGCCTCCTTCTGCAGTGTAGGAATTTTATTCTATGATGCTTAGTCTAGGACCTTTTTGAATTGGTCAGTGGTCAGGGACAGGAATGTGTCCCCGAAATTGGTAAGGGAATCAAGAAGGTGGAAGTGGAAGAGCCTCAGATTTTACAATTGTCCAATAGCTTTAAGGTTCTTGCAGCTGTGGGAATGAAAGTGGGGGCTGTAGGTTGGGTGAGTGAACTCACCATGGCACTGTGGCACAGAAAGCCATTCAAGTTGGGGGAGTTAATAAATGTGGTGGCAGTAAGGAACATTATAGTCAGTGGGGTGGACACAGTTGTCTGCAGCTGAGAGTAAGTCCAGACTGATGTGTGGACTGCCTGATGCCAGGGTTCAGGACATCTACTCGGGGTTGGAGAGGAAATTGCAGTGGGACAAGAAGGATCCTGTTGTCATGGACCATGTTGGTACCAACGACACTGGTAGGACGAGGAAAGAGGTTCTGCTCAGGGATTCTGAGCAGCTCAAGATTAAAATAGAAAGCCAAATCTCAAAGATAATAAATAACCGCTGGATTATTAGAGTCATAGAGGTATACAGCACAGAAACAGGCCCTTCAGCCCAACTCGTCCATGCTGACCAGGTTTCCTAAACTATACTAGTTAGTCCCTTTTGCCTGCGTTTGGCCCATATCCCTCCAAACCTTTCCCATCCATGTACCTGTCCAAATGTATCTTAAATGTTGTAATTGTACCCGCCTCTACCACCTCCTCTGGCAGCTCATTCCATATTCGCACCACCTTCTGTGTGAAAAAGGTGCCCCTCAGGCCCCTTTTAAACCTTTTCCCTCTCATCTTAACCTCATGCCTTCTAGTTTTGGACTCTTCTACCCTGGGAAAAGACCTTGGCTATTCATCTCACTGATGCCCTTCATCCTCCTACGCTCCAGGGAAAAAAGTCTCTCATTACCTGACCATGAGCAAATTGGAGTAGGATAAATAAGATCAGAGTGATGAAAGCATGGTTCAAAGACTGGTGTGGGAGAAATGGGTTTCAATTCATGGGGTACTGGGACCAGTATTGGGAAATATAGGAGCTGTGCCATTGGGACAGTTTCCATCTGAACCATACAGGCGCCAGCGTTCTGATGAGTCACATAGCCAGGAAGCTAGATAGGGTTTTAAACTAAATAGTGGGGGGATGGGAATGTGTGAGAGGTGATGTACTAAATCAAAAAGTATCAGCATGATAGCGATTTGGGTAAAGATAACCAGAGTGTGGCAGGAAGGAACAGAGAGTACAAAATTAGTGCACTGGGAGATAAGAATAGAGATTGCAAAAATGGTAAAAAGTCAAAGTAGAAGTTTCTGTACCTGAATGCGCACTGCACACATAACAAAATGAATTAATTCTTTCCACTGATAGCGATCGCAGAGTTATAGCTGAAGAGCCACCAAAACTGGGACCTGAATATTGACGTGTATTTGACATACTGAAAAGATGGGAAGCTGGGAAAAGTGGTGAGGTATCTCAGTTAATTAAGGATGTCATTAGTGCGGTAGTGAGATTACCTTAGCTCAAAAGAACTTGTGGGAGTAGTTCAAGGCCCCCTAATAGCAATTACACTGTAGGACAGAGTATACAGGAAGAAGTAAATGGGACATGGAAGAAAGGTACCGCAATAATCATGGGTGACTTTAATCATTTGGACTGGGAAAATCATATTGACAATGGTACCTGGAAAATGAATTCCTGGAGCGTATGCGCGACAATTTCTTCGAGCAGTATATTTGGGAGCCAATCAGGAAGCAGACTAGTCTGAACTCGGAAATGAGACAGAATTAATCATTAACCTCATGGTAAAGGAGCCTTTAGGTCACAGTGATCATAACATGATAGAATTTTATGTTCAGTTTGAAGGGATAAACTATGGGTCTCGTGGGTCGAGAGTTGAGTGTTTGAAAGCTGAATAAAGGACATAATCAGAATATGAAAGTAGGGCTAGCTAAAGTGAACTGTAAAATCATAAAAAGTATGTGCAGGTTCAGCAAGGTAAATGGAACATTGGCACTTTACTGCAGTTGCGCAAGGCATTAGTGAGACCACATTTGGAGTAATGTGTACGGTTTTGGGCTCCTTATTTGAAAAAAGATGTAATTGCATTAGAAGCAATACAGTGAAGGTTCACTCAACTGATTCCTGGATTGAGGGGCTTATCCTATGATGAAAGGCTGGACAGGTTGGGCTGTACCTATTGGAGTTTAGCAGAATGGGTGGTGATCTTATTGAAACATATAAGACCCTGAGGAGACTTGACAAAGACAATACCGGTAGAACATTTCCACTTATGGGGGAAGACGAGAAGTACAGGACACTGTTTAAGAATGAACTTAAAACTGAGATGAGGAGACTTTTCATCCTCTCAGTCATCAGTCTGAGGAACTGCCTTTCCCAGCAAGAATTGGAGGCTGGGTCATTGAATTTATTCAAGGCCGAGTTAGACAGATCTTTGATAAACAAAGAAGGAGTCAAGGGGGGCAGACAGGAAAGTGGAGTTGAAACCACAACCAGATCAGCCATGATCCAACTGAATGGTGGAGCAGTCTCAAAGGGCCAAATGGCCTTTGTTATATTTTGAGTTGTTGTTGTGTTGTTGCATTGTCACTTTAAGAATGTTCACGCGTTCACTCTAAATTCACTCCGTGTCGTCATTGGATATTTCACGGGCTTTGCCAGGGTCGAAATCCAGCCCTTGTGTAATGAACAGCTCTTAACAAACCTGCTTGTTTTATTCTACAAAACCCATGGAAACCAACTCCACATTCTTTTTATCAACAACAAAAGCAGCAGCCTGCTCCTGCTCCTATATTGCTAAATGTGTATGTGTGTGAGAGTGTGAATTCAGTTAGGCTCGGGCCTAACTGCATTTTGAATGGGTTCCCATGTCCTTACTGCCATAGTAATCAACTTTAATCCACACTTCTGGAGACATACTAAGTGAAACTGCAATGATTCAGGAAGCCCGACTGGAAAGGAACATAGTTTATTACAGAGTGCAAAGTAAATCACTACCATGGTATATGCACACTAGTCTGTGCCTGGGACTACAGTTCAGCAGGCCCAGTCCTGAGCCCTTATAAAAGGCTCAGGAAATGAGTTCCAGCCGGGCAGCCCACTGCCTGATACCGCGGGAACTCATACTCAACAAGATCCAGAGGGAAATCAATCAGTGATTCCCTATGGACCTCGTGGAGATTATCATACCAATATTTCCCTTTGCTCTCACGATGATGGGGCCTTCTCCGTCTCTTTGCCCGTGACCTCAACTCCGTCGCTTTTAGGGTCTGGCCATGAAAGAGCCACTACAGGAGGCTTGTCCTCAGTGGCGACCTCTGACTGGGTGTCCGCCACCTCTGTCTCCATGTCCATGCCAGAATCTTCATCTTGAGTTTTTGGAGGGTGGAGTTTCCAGTCCACAGGCTGTGTGAAGGACGCTGACAGTGGCGCGTCCATAGAAACAGTTGCCTCTGCGGAGGGTTCCCTGTGATGGAGGTGATCTATGTGCTTCTTTAAGGTCTTCTCCCTGGTCTTTATCTTATAAGACACTGGCCCTGTTTTCTCGAGAATAACTCCTGGAATCCACAGAGAGCCGTCACTGAAGCTCCTCACATGGACTGTATCTCCCAGTTTGAAGTCTCTATCCGGTCTCTGACCATCATGGCCCCTTTTCTGGGCTTCCTGTTTTAACTCGACATTGCCAGCCAAATTTGGGAACATCAGAGTAAGCCTAGTCTGAAGGTGTTGGCCCATCAATAGCTTCGCTGGGACTATTCCCGTTGTCTGATGGCATAGTCCTGTAGTTAGAAAGGAAAGTGCGAGCTTTGTTTCTAGAGAATCTGTGCTTTGTTTCTTTATGCCACTTTTGCCTGGGCCGCCCGCTCAGCCAGGCTGTTTGAGGATGGGTGGTAGGGGGCCGTGCGGATGTGCCTTATTCCATTCGTACTCAGGAAGATCTGAAACTCCCCGCTGGTAAATGGGGTCCTGTTGACTGTCACGAGAACCTTGGGTATACCATATAACTAAAAGACTGACAGAGGTTCTCTATGGTGTTGTAAGAGGTAGTAGAGGCCATTTGGGTCACATCAATGCATTTTGAATGGACGTCAATGAGAATTAAAAACATGGAGCCAACAAATGGCCCTGCAAAGTCAGCATGTACTCACACCCAGGGAATCCCCGGTCATTCCCAACGATGCAACAAGGCTGCTGGTGGGACCTTCTGGTTTTCCTGGCAGATTTTGCACTGCTTGACCAGGTTTTCCATATCACTGTCTGTGCCAGGCCACCAGACATAGCACCTTGTGAGCATTTTCATCTTAGAAATCCCTGGGTGGCCATTGTGTAATTCTTCAAGTATTGGTCACTGGCCTGGACGTGGCACAGCCACCCGGGCTCTCCACAAGATGATGCCATCTTCTATACGCGACTTCTGATATTTAGAGAGATAAAGTTTCAAATCCTCCGTCAGATGCCCTTGTGGTCCAGCACTTAGGATGATGTGACGTAGTTTCACCAACGTAGGGTCCTTTTGGGTCCATGCCTGGATTTGCTTGCCAGATACTGGCAGTGTGTCCATGAAGTTCAGCGTCATGATAACTTCATCCATCTTTGGAGGCGATGGTAGGCTGGTGGGTAGTGGCAGGTGGCTCAAGGCATTGGCTACATATCTCTCAGAATGATGTTCTAAGGTATTTTCTTAGGCACTTAATAGCAGTGCACAGCGTTTGATTTGGACTGATGCGATGGGAGGAATCACTTTGTCTTCCTTGAAGAAGCCCATCAGAGGTTTGTGATCGGTTACTATGGTGAAATGCTGACCGTAGATGTACTGGTGGAACTTTTTCCATTGTGACCAAAGATGGCCAAACCATCTTTGATCTGAGCATACTTCCTCTCTGCATCCGCCAAGGTTCGTGTTGCGTACGCGATTGGACACTCTGTCCCATCATCCCAACAGTGAAATAATACCGGTCCTGTTCCAAAGGGGGAGGTATCACAGGTTACAATGAGTGGTCTCGGAGGTCATAATGGGCTGGTATATTTGTTGACAGTAATTGTTGTTTGACATTTGTAAAGACTCTCTCTTTTGGCATTTGCCATGACTATTTCTGATTTTTTTTTAACGTTACGGGGAGGGGTGCCAGCAGGGTCACCAAGTATGAACTTTCCTTAGTAATTTATGAGGCCTCGGAAAGACTTCAACTCTGTTACATTCCTTGGAGTCAGAGCCCCTTTTATGGCTTTAACCATTTCTTTGACAGGGTGTAATCCATCCTTGTCAACTCTGTACCTGAGATACGTTACCTTGTTGACCCAGAACACACATTTTTCCCTTTTTAATCGATGCCAGCATCAGAAAAAAGCCATAAGACCTTCTCCTAATTCTCCAAATGTTCCTTTGCAGTAGCTCCTGAGATTAAAACATCATCCAGATAGACTGCCAATCTGGGCACCGCTTGAAGGATGTTCTCCATCACTCTTTGAAAAATGGCGCAAGCCGAAGACATCCCAAAGGGCAAACGAGTAAACTTATTCAGTCCTTTGTGAGTATTTATGGTGACATACTTCCTGGATGACACCTCAAGCTCCAGCTGGACCTAGGCATGGCTCATGTTTAATTTGGAAAATATGTGACCTCCAGCCAGCTTTACATACAAGTCTTGTATGTGTGACATAGAAGACTTAGTATCTGGCTAAGTGGGAGGCTCTGTAGCACGTCAATTTATAATCCCCACACTGATGGTCCGAATTGTCAGGTTTTAAAACTGGTACTACCAGCGCAGCCCATTCAGCAAATTGTACTGGGTGTACAATACCAGGTTCCTCTAAACATCCCAATTCAGCTTCTGCTTTGGCTTGTAAGGCATAGGGGTCTGATCGTGCCTGGAAGTATTAAGGTCGGGCCTCTGGGTCCATGTAGATCTTGGCCCTATCGTCTCTCATCTTTCCGAGGCCTTCTTGGAATACTTTGGGATACTTCATAATAACTTTGTACAGATTGCCAGTACCCATTTTAAAGATTGTTGCCAATCCAGGCAGATTTTCTGTAGCCTGTCTCTTCCCAAAAGGCCAGGCCCTGGTCCTTGCATCGCTATTAGGGGGAATCGGACTGTCTGTTGCCCGTGTGTAACTAGAGTTACAATGGTCCCAACAATATGTAAGGGCTCCCCAGTGTATGTTGCCAATCTAGCCTTGTATTCCATAGGCTTAAAGACAAGATGCCCAATTGGAGTTGCCTAAAGGTTTTCTCTCCAATTATAGATATAGTGGCTCCTGTGTCTACCTACATGTCTAGAGCGGTGGCCATTTACAAATACCCTGGGAAGTTTACAGAAGCTTCTACAATCTGAGCCTCTGTGCACATTTCCTGTCAGATCTGCGTGCAGTCACACAGTACCAGGGACATACACCTTGATCCAATTCCTCCCCAAACTGCCAATTTGAAATATGTATTTATATCTAGAGTGTTAATGAGACACAGAGATAAAAAGATTAAACTGGTGCTGTGACAATTTATTAATACAAGTACTATTTTTGGAGCATTAAGTGCGACAGTTTTGATCTAAAACTAATGGAAAAAATTGTTCCCATACCTGAATAAATTATGAATAGTCAATTAGCAATTATTGGTTAACAAAAACCTATTTTCATCCATAACCCTGGACAAGTTGTATGCATTTATACTTCCATTCTCAGACTATTAGGCTCATTTCCCAGAGTACAAATTACAATTACAGAGGGGCCCTGCCAGGGCTTTCCTTACCAATGTATTCTGAGCAGTTATGAATGCATTTTCTAATTTGTTCCCAGAATGTAGATAACACTGGCGAAGATACTTTTATTACAGCCCTGATTGTCTTGAGAAGATGCTGATGGGTCTATTGTAATCCCACCACAATAAGTCTATCAGCATTTTAAATTGAAGCATTTAAGAGCCATCAGGCTCTTAAATTGAAATATTTGTTTGTGATAATGATGGAGCTGAGATATAAATACAAATCATAAAATCCTTACAGTGCAGAAGGAAGCCATTCGGCCCATGAGCCTGCCCTGACAACAATCCCACCCAGACCCTATCCCCGTAACCCCATGTATTTACCCTACTATATCCTCCTGACACTAAGGGGCAATTTAGCATAGCCAATCAACCTAACCCGCACATCTTTGGACTGTAGGAGGAAACACACGCAGACACAGGGAGAACGTTCGCACAGACAGTGACCTGAGGCCGGAATTGAACCCGGGTCCCTGGAGCTGTGAGGCAGCAGTGCTAACCACTGGGCCATCATGCCGTCCTGGATCTGGATAGTCTGCAACCTGAGGGCGATGGTGTTCCCATGTCACTGTTTTTGTTCTTCTCGGTGATAGAGGATGGGGAGGTTAGCTGGAGTAACCTGGGTGAGTTGCTGCAATGTATTTGGTAGTTTAGACACGGCAGTGATAGAGGGAATGGACATCGAATCTGATTGCAGAATAAGCTGGGTGTGATAACCCCCAGGACTTGCTTAGGGAATCACTGATTGACCTCCCTGTAGGACTCATTGAATACGAGGTCCCTGGGGATTGGTAATTAACTAACCAGGTGGAGCTTGCATACCGAGCCCTTTATAAAGCAGGCCCCTGAGTGGGTCCGTTATTGCTTTGTCCCAGTTGGGACCTGTTGTTTTCACCACAGGCTTGTGGTTTTTGCTTTACTTTATTTTGTGCAATAAGGCACTGTTCCTTTACAACCAGCTCTTGGAGTTATTATACTGGAGTTGAAGCTACACCCATCCAGGCAAGTAGTGAGTATTGCAGCACATTCCTGACTTGAGTCTTGTCAGTACTGCAGAAGCTCTGAGGTATCAGGAGGTGAACAACCCACCACCAAGTGCCCAGCCGCACGAATACTTGGCTACGAGCGCAGGTCAGTGGCTGGGAATTCTGCAGCAAGTGTCTCACTTACTGACTGACTGTCCAAAACATTTCTACCATCAGGGGTGTGGTGGAATAGAGTCCACTGGTTTGGATGAGTTCCAGCAATACTCAAGAAGCTTCACATTATCCAGGACAATGCATCCTGCTGGATTGGAACCCATCCACAACCTTAAACATTCATTTCCACCGTATGGTGACCAGATTTTCAAAAGACAAAGCCCAAAATATTGGAAATGGGAAGGCAGGGCACCCTGATTATACACATGTTGGGCAAGCAATGGCAATAGCCATGGGGAGGGGCAGTTAAAGGTGGATGGTCATGTGATTACATCTCCCAGCATATGTCCAGTCACAGTTGGGATATCTATTAAGGCAGTCAATTATTGAAAATGGCTGTTGTGAACCACAGATTATTGTTTCAATGACATTTTTGCCTCAATTTCTGAAAAGAATATTGAACCAAGGCTTCGTCACTCACAAGATCCCAGCCAGATGCTCTATTTCACTTCAATTTTATTGTGCAATGCACAACAGTAAGACCACTGGGCAGCACAGAGGCACAGCTGCCTCACAGCACCAGAGACCTGGGTTCAATTCTCGGCTTGGGTCACTGTCTCTGTGCGGAATCTGCAAATCTGCACATTCTCCCCGTGGGTTTCCTCCGGGTGCTCCAGTTTCCCCTCTCAGTCCAAAAGACCTGCTGGTTAGGTGCATTAGCTATGCTAAATTCTCTCTCAGTGTACCCGAACAGGCGCCGGAGTGTGGTGACTAGGGGATTTTCACAGTAACTTCATTGCAGTGTTAATGTAAGCCTACTTGTCTCACTAATAAATAAACTTTAAATCAATCCCCATTTAAAACTTTATTTATTTCCACTTGCGCACTGGGTTCTAACAATAGACATGTACAGCCAGAAGCTGGATTTTAAACTGATAAATGTCGCTCAAATGTGGAAGATTTTGTTTGCGTGCAAAGTCACAAACAGGAAAACCCATCACCTTTCAATGAGAAATTTGGTTGAATGTACCAAGGTTCAACCAAACTTGCCTGCCATCTTCCTCAGCACTGATTGGCAGCTTTCTGATGGATGCCATCCAACTAACTCATCAAATTCATTTCACAGTGAGTAACAAAGGCACCGCTGCCAATCAGCTGCCATCATCCACAGACTGATTTCCTTTCAGCTTCGAATGTCGGTGAGAAGGATTTTGGTGCAGACAGGAGCATCCCAATACGACCACTTAACAGGCAGAATTGCGGTTCCCAAGGTGCAGTGCAGCACGACAGGTTTTTTTTGGTGGTGGGGGGGAGAGTTTGCTGACAGTAGGCAGGATTTTCCGGCTGATCCCACTGGCAGGATCCTCCAGTCCTGATGATGATGAGCCACCACTGCGGGTTCGCTGGCGGTAGAGGGTGCAAACAATAAGAAACCCCAGCGTGACTGGAAGATCCTGCCGCCGGCTAATGGCTTGTTACCTCTGCTGCTGCAATAGAAAGGAGAGGCGATGGCCTGGTGGTATTATCGCTAGATTATTAATCCAGAAACTCAGCTAATGTTCTGGGGGTCCGTGTTCGAATCCCACTACGGCAGATGGTGGCATTAAAATTCAATTCAAAAAATCTGGAATTAAGAATCTACTGATAACCATGAAACCATTGTCCAAAAGAGAAAATGCTGGAAAATCTCAGCAGGTCTGGCAGCATCTGTAAAGAGGGAAAAAAGCTGACATTTTGAGTCCAGATGACCCTTTGTCAAAGCTTATTTTATGAAACAGTTGTTGATTGTTGGAAAAATCAATTCAGTTCACTAATGCCCTTTAGGGAAGGAAATCTGCTGTCCTTACTTGGTCTGTCCTACATGTGACTCCAGAGCCACAACAATGTGGTTGATTCTCAACTGTCCTCGGGCAACTAGGGATGGGCAATAAATGCTGGCCAGCCGGCGATACCCATTCCCACAAATGAATTAAAAACACTCCATGAAGTGCGTGGAAAATCCCACCCAGTGGAACACAGGTCACAGGTTACCAGGGAAGGGACTCAGGGAAGCTGAAAGCTGAGATATTTAAGCAAATTTTTGGACACGGGACATTTGGTGATAAACCGGGAATGACCTGGCAAAACAAGAAGCCTCGTCATCCAATCCCTCCACCATCAGAAGGTACGTTGTGTCTGCAGGTGTACCATCCACAAGATGCACTGCGTCAAGGCTCCTTCAACACCACCTCCCAAGCCTCTCCACCTAGAAACACCAGGGCAGCAGATGCATGCAAACACCCACAAGTTCTCCTCCAATTTGCCCATCATCCAGATTTGGAATACTCTGCCGTTCCTTCACCATCACTGTCAAAAACTTGGAATTCCCTTCCTAACAGCATAGTGGGAATGCATTCCCCACAAAGATTGCAGTGGTTCAAGAACAGTAAGAAGTCTCACAACACCAGGTTAAAGTCCAACAGGTTTATTTGGTAGCAAATACCATAAGCTTTCGGAGCACAGTTCCTTCGTCAGATGGAGTGGATATCTGTTCTCCAACAGTGCACAGACACAGAAATCAAGTTACAGAATACTAATTAGAATGCAAATCTCTACAGCCAGCCAGGTCTTAAAGGTACAGATAATGTGGGTGGAGGGAGCATTCAACACAGGTTAAAGAGATGTGAATTGTCTCCAGACAGAACAGCTAGTGAGATTCTACAAGCCCAGGAGGCAAGCTGTGGGGGTTACTGATAATGTGACATAAATCCAACATCCCGGTTTAGGCCATCCTCATGTGTGCGGAACTTGGCTATCAGTTTCTGCTCAGCGACTCTGCGCTGTCGTGTGTTGTGAAGGCCGCCTTGGAGAACGCTTACCTGAAGATCCAAGGCTGAATGCCCGTGACTGCTGAAGTGCTCCCCCACAGGAAGAGAACAGTTTTGCCTGGTGATTGTCGAGCGGTGTTCATTCATCCGTTGTCGCAGCATCTGCATAGTTTCCCCAATGTACCATGCCTTGGGACATCCTTTCCTGCAGCGTATCAGGTAGACAACGTTGGCCGAGTTGCAAGAGTAGGTACCGTGTACCTGGTAGATGGTGTCCTCACGTGAGATGATGGCATCCGTGTCGATGATCCGGCACGTCTTGCAGAGGTTGCTGTGGCAGGGTTGTGTGGTGTCGTGGTCACTGTTCTCCTGAAGGCTGGGTAGTTTGCTATGGACAATGGTCTGTTTGAGGTTGCGTGGTTGTTTGAAGGCAAGAAGTGGGGGTGTGGGGATGGCCTTGGCGAGATGTTCGTCTTCATCAGTGACATGTTGAAGGCTCCGGAGGAGATGCCGTAGCTTCTCCGCTCCGGGGAAGTACTGGACGACGAAGGGTACTCTGTCCACTGTGTCCCGTGTTCGTCTTCGATGTATCTAGTGTATAGCATCGGTTGAAGGTCCTGTGCACCGACCTCCTCAGAAGACAAACAGGGGACACGGTGGACAGAGTACCCTTCGTCGTCCAGTACTTCCCCAGAGCGGAGAAGCTACGGCATCTCCTCCGGAGCCTTCAACATGTCATTGATGAAGACGAACATCTCGCCAAGGCCATCCCCACACCCCCACTTCTTGCCTTCAAACAACCACGCAACCTCAAACAGACCATTGTCCATAGCAAACTACCCAGCCTTCAGGAGAACAGTGACCACGACACCACACAACCCTGCCACAGCAACCTCTGCAAGACGTGCCGGATCATCGACACGGATGCCATCATCTCACGTGAGAACACCATCTACCAGGTACACGGTACCTACTCTTGCAACTCGGCCAACGTTGTCTACCTGATACGCTGCAGGAAAGGATGTCCCGAGGCATGGTACATTGGGGAAACCATGCAGACACTACAACAACGGATGAATGAACACCGCTCGACAATCACCAGGCAAAACTGTTCTCTTCCTGTGGGGGAGCACTTCAGCAGTCACGGGCACTCAGCCTTGGATCTTCAGGTAAGCGTTCTCCAAGGCGGCCTTCACGACACACAACAGCGCAGAGTCGCTGAGCAGAAACTGATAGCCAAGTTCCGCACACATGAGGACGGCCTAAACCGGGATGTTGGATTTATGTCACATTATCAGTAACCCCCACAGCTTGCCTCCTGGGCTTGTAGAATCTCACTAGCTGTTCTGTCTGGAGACAATACACATCTCTTTAACCTGTGTTGAATGCTCCCTCCACCCACATTATCTGTACCTTTAAGACCTGGCTGGCTGTAGAGATTTGCATTCTAATTAGTATTCTGTAACTTGATTTCTGAGTCTGTGCACTGTTGGAGAACAGATATCCACTCCATCTGACGAAGGAGCAGCGCTCCGAAAGCTAATGGTATTTGCTACCAAATAAACCTGTTGGACTTTAACCTGGTGTTGTGAGACTTCTTACTGTGCTTACCCCAGTCCAACGCCGGCATCTCCACATCGAGGTTCAAGAAGGCAGATTGTCAAGGGCAATTAGGGATGGGCAATAAATGCTGACCTTACCGGCGGTGCCCACATTCAAGGAACAAATTTTAAAAAAACAAACTAACCCAGCTGCTGGCTTCTGGAGCTACAGAACTGGTCAGTAATGTCATTAACAATAACATTAAATCTGTGATTTCTCAAGTCCTGAAAGCTTCAAATGACTTGTCTGTTTCTTTTCGATTCTGACTGACATTCTGTATTGTTATTTCCTATATCTAGGATTAGTTTATTTAATATATAATTGAACAATAATGGCCGGAATTCTCCGACCACGCCTGTGGCTGGGATTCTCCAGTCCCGCTGCAGTGAATGGAATTTTGGCTGAGCGCTAAATTCTCCGTTCTCGCTGGCAGCGGTGGTGGGGTGAATGAGATTGGAGAATCCTGGCCCACATCTCAATTCAATAGCAGATTAATTAACGCCAATGTGTGCGGAGGTTGATGTGAAATAGATTCATTGAAATCATTGCTAATTATTTAAATTAAGCTATGGCCAGTTTTAGATGGATCAGCGCACCGTATTTCTATGAATAGCAAGGGGACACTACAATTTACCTCCATTAACAAGTTCCAATCAGTTTCTTCTATTGCTCACATGTCTGTGTCTCTAGGAAACTGAAACTGAATTTAGCCTTGCGTTTCATAGCAACACGTGGATACTGCCTGCTTGCATCATACAAGATGCAATCAATCTGCAATTCACACACAATCCTCCAAATAGAAGTGGGTGACAAGAATCCAGTTACCTATCCAAATGAGGCCACAGGCACACAGGTTATTAAAGGTAGCAATGCAAATAAACTCTGGCATCTAAAGCCGTGGAACGCAAAGCCAAAGGTAATACTAAATTATTAGGCTGTAGATGGAATACAGTTTTAGCCTTGGCTATTAGGGAAAGGTCATGAAAACAATGTAAAATGTTCAGCATTGATTCACTTGTAAACCACCAGGAATTGGATTGACAAGTGGCAAGTAACACTTGTGCTGCACAAATGCCAGGCAACAACCATCACCAATAACAGTCATTCTAACCACCGCCCCTTGACATTCAATAGTGTTACCATCACTGAATCCCTCACCGTCAACATCCTTAGGGTTACCATTGACCAGAAACTCAACTGGACTCGCCACATAAACACAGTGGCTACAGGAGCAGGTCAGAGGCTATGAATACTGTGGCAAGTGATTCACCTCCGTACTCCCCAAAGCCTATCCACCATCTACAAGGCACAAGTCAGGAGTGTGATGGAATACTCCCCACTTGCCTGGAACGGTGCAGCTCCAACAACACTAAAGAAACTTGACACAATTCAGGACACTTGATTGGAACAAACATCCACTCCCTCCACCACCGCGCTCAGTAGCAGCAGTGTGTACTATCTACAAGATGCACTGCAGCAATTCACCAAAGATCCTTAGACAGCATCTTCCAAACCCACAACTACTCCCATCTAGAAGGACAAGGGCAGCAGATACATGGGAACACCATCACCTGCAAGTTCCCCTCCAAGCCACTCACCGTCCTGACTTGGAAATACATTGCCGTTCCTTCACAGTCGCTGGGTCAAAATCCTGGAACTCCGACCCTAACGGCACGTGGACTGCAGTGTTTCAAGAAGGCAGCTCACCACGCCTTCTCAAGGGCAACTAGGGTTGGGCAATAAATGCTGGCCAGCCAGTGATGCCCATGTCCCATGACTGAATAAAAAAGAATTAGAGTATTACAGTTATTTTGGGAGAATTGCAGACTTCATTCAACTGAAGTTAACTGGTAACCTAACAGAAATCTTCAAGATTACCAAGTGTTAAGATAAGGTAAATATTGATAGATTGTTTCCACTGGACTGTGTGACAATAGCAAGAAGACAGACATTTAACATAATGACAAAAGGAATTAAATGTGAGTTTGGAATAAATGTCTTTATGTGGAGGGTGGTGTGGATGTGGAACTCTGCAACAAACCTTTGATGAAGGAGAGTTAATTTTGTGGTGTCACCAGGGGCTGTGCGCTGGAAGATACTTTTCTCGTAATACCCTCCAATTTCATTGAATGATCATAGAATCCCTACAGTACAGAAGGAGGCCATTCGGCCCAACAAGTCTGTACCAACCACAATCCCACCCAAGCCTTATTCCTGTAACCCTCATTTATCTTGCTAATCCCCCTGACACTGAATGGCAATTTAACATGGCCAATCAACCAAACCTGCACAACTGTGGAAGAAAACCAGAGCACCCGGAGGAAACCCACACAGACACAAGGAGAACGTGCAAACTCCACACAGACAGTGACCTGAGGCCGGAATTGAATCTGGGTCCCTGGTGCTGTGAGGCAGTAGTGCTAACCACTGCGCCACCGAGCCACCCCAGTTTCTTAACAGTGTTTCCCCCTACCAAGATGGCTACAGGAAGCCAACCCAGAAGTCACATGGCAAACTAATGGAGAACACCTGTCAGGAATCAGTGCTGTGAGAATCAGCTGTGTCGCCTGGCTAGACTATATAAGCAGAGCACTGCGCCCTACCACAGGGGAAGCTAACTTTGTGAATGTGAGGTGGAGAGTGAAGAATTTGCTGTGTGCCAATTGGTTTTGTTGCTGACCTTGGAATGTATGAAAACCCTGATATGGATTGAATGTTGGCCTGTAGGAGAACTGCTCTGGTAATCTGACCTTCTTGTCTGTGTTTTGACCTTGCCTTACCCTCCTGAAGGACTGTTGTTATTATATACTGTTGTTGAGTTTTCCCTGGGAAATTGATTAACCATCCTGGCTTAAATGGGGACATATGGGCTGGAATCTTACCACTGTTCATGCTGGTAGGATTTTCCCATCCTGCTGCAGTGAATGGAGATTTGGCTGGCTGCCAAACTCTCTGACCTTGCTGTAGTGGGAGCGTGGTGTGAATGAGTGGTAAGATTGTGCCCTTGGTGTGTAAAGTTAGGCTCAAAGAATAGCTCGGTGTTTATTTCCTTTTCTGTTTTTTTTTTGCTGAGTAGTGGAAGACCTTTAAATAAAGATTTTTTTTTTATTTGAACAACTGAGCTGTTGAACTGAGTGATGCTCAGCCCCTTGTAACACTGTGGTGAACCATAGATGGTTACCACTATGGGTACTGAACCATAGATGGTTAGCACTATGGGTACTGAACCCATAGATGGTTAGCACTATGGGTACTGAACCATAGATGGTTAGCACTATGGGTACTGAACCATAGATGATTAGCACTATGGGTACTGAACCATAGATGGTTAGCACTATGGGTACTGAACCATAGATGGTTAGCACTATGGGTACTGAACCATAGATGGTTACCACTATGGGTACTGAACCATAGATGGTTACCACTATGGGTACTTGTACATATGTTACTGTTGTCACTGTTGGGGTTAGGGTTGGGGTGTTCTACCTGTTGGTATTGTTCTGTGGTACACTCCGGTTGGCTCTGCCTACCTATAGGAGTATAAAGGTCACTGCACTGCCGGGTGACCCTTTAGTCTGGGATTGTATTGTTAAGCAGTATGCTCCATTCTTGTTACTAATAAAAGGCTTTATTTCCTGGGTACGATCCAGCCTCCCGAGTGATTTAATCGCGCATCAAACACCACCATTTTTTATGGGGAATGAATGAAGAGTGGGGACATCTGATTTAGATGAGTTGGCTCATTTGGATAATAAAATGGCTTATTTCTGTACTGTAACATTCTAAGATTCTTTAAGTGAGTCTGACTTCCAGTTATATTTTGAGATTGAAACACAGCTCTTGCCAGAATGAGAGACAAGTTGTAGTGCTATTATCTTCACTGAGATTGCATGCTTACAACCAGGGTATGAAGCTTGCACTTGCTGTCAATCAAACAGGACAGATAAAAAAGACAGACCCAGGAGATCACAAGGCTGGTAAAACCTGAAAGACAGCTCAAAATCAATAAAGGAAAAGTAAAGAAAGCAAAAATGTATAAAGTGTTTGGGCCCCCATTTCCTAATTCCAGTTGTCCATGAGAGGGATCTGAATAGAAAGTGGCACCCAAATGTGCAGAGGTTTCACCTGGCACTACCAGCCTGCTGGAAGCGATACTGAATCATACAGTGCCGAAAGAGGCCCTTCGGCCCATTGTGTCTGCACTGGCCACCAAGCACCTATCTATTCTAATCCAATTTTCCAGCACTTGGTCTGTAGCCTTGTATGCTACGCATTTTGTGTGGGCAATTGTGGAGTGAAAAAGAAACCAGTTGGAGGTTAACATATACTGAGGAAAGATTTCAGCTGAAAAAATGAGATGCAGCGGAAGATATTGAAGGAAATAATTTGTAATAGGCAAGGCAGGAAGGTATTTGTCCTTTCACCCATCTCCCTGCTGTGAGACCTTGTGTTCCTCTCCTGGCAACAGGGAAATTATATCATCAGTTATTTCCCAATTTTGAAGAGATTTCCAACAAAGTGATCAATGTCCTACTGATAACACTTCCTTCAGTCTCCCACAATGGTAAGAATGGAGTGCAGTCTGCAGGAGCTGGAAGGAAAATGGGTGGGGGCACTTGGTTAGTGGTGGGGCAGCAAGCACGCTGCCCATTGATTGTTCCAATAGGTTCCCTATTTGCCATGGATTTCATACCATGAATTCTCATTAAATGGGAGTTTCAGTAAACGAGGCCCTATTGTGTTGTATGCTTTGGACATATGCAGAGATAATACACCAGCTTCTCAATACTTTCAAATGACTGCTTGTTCATGGTTACAGATGCTTCCCCGAAGTTAGTTTATTTTTCTACGTGACCAGGCCTAGCTAATCATATTAGCGATGGCCTACTGATATTATCGCTAGGCTGTTAATCCAGAAACTCAGCTAATGTTCTGGGGACCCGGGTTTGAATCCAGTCACAGCAGATGGTGGAATTGGAATTCAATAACAAATATCTGGGACGAATTATCTACTGATGACCATGAAACCATTGTGGATTGACGGGAAAAACCCACCTGGTTCACTAATGTCCTTTAGGGAAGGAAATCTGCTGAAGGCCAAACCGATGGAGAACATTAGGAGCAGGCAATGTATTGCTGGTCAGGTAGATGCCTCATTCCTGTGCAAAATGGTTGAAGATGGGGTTGTCTCTGATAGACTTGTCATGTCTGTCCATGGCCCTGGCATCATCTGTGATATCTCTGGCCTCTTCCTGATATTCCTCACTATCATGTTGATCATGGATCCTTACCTGGTCTGGCCTACATGTGACTCCAGAGCCACAGCAATGTGGTTGACAATAAATGCTGTTCAGTCAGTGACGCCCATGTTCCATGACTGAATAAAAAAATATGCAGTGCGTAGTCAAGAGTCAACAGACATACATAATCAAACAACTGATCACTACAGGCCCTATCTATCTTCAAGATTGAGTCAGGAATACACAGGAAACGTAAAGGTGGTGTGCACCAGGTGGGATTATTCAATCTTTGCATATGAAGCGAGCTTTTGTCTTTGTCTAATTCAGTGGCACAGGGGAGGGGAGAATGAGAAGTTGCCTGGGGCACTGTTTAAGATTGGGGACTGGAAGGGTGGTGAAGTCCAGTGTCTATCGACATGGCTGCTAAGGGAATTTGAACTCGCAGATAAGCTTGTTGTGGGAGGAAGCCACTATGGCATGGGAGTTTTGGGTGTGGTCTATGGAAGGATGAGGTATTCCCATTGGCCAATTACAGTTGCTCTAGAAATTAAGGCCATGCAAATGGAGAGGCAATGGCCTAGTGGTATTATCACTAGATTTATTAATCTAGAAACTCAGCTAATGTTCTGGGGACCCAGGTTCGAGTCCCGCCACGGCAGATGGTGCAATTTGAATTTGATCTTAAAAATAAGAATCTACTTATGACCATGAAACCATTGTCGATTGTTGGAAAAGCCCATCTGGTTCCTTTAGGGAAGGAAATCTGCCGTCCTTACCTGCTCTCTGAAATGGCCTAGCAAGCCACTGAGTTGTATCAGTGTTTCAAGAAGGCAGCTCACCCACCACCTTCCCAAGGGCAATTAGGGATGGGCAATAAATGCTGGCTAGCCAGCGGTGCCCATGTCCCACAAATGTGTCTAAGAGTAAAGGTGCTCATACCTTTGCATGTTTTTTCTCACAGTTCACTTTGTAAATTTGCAATGGGTCACATACACCCATTGGATGGTGGAGGACAGGATTCAACAGAACCTGGACTGCACAGCACCACAGGCCACAGGGTCATCAACCAGGCTGCATGCATTCAAATTGGCTTAATGGACTGCACTTCTCCCTTCACCACCACCTTCGCCCATCCTGAATCGACACAAAACAGACATGGTCTACAAAAGTATGATTCGGGCGCTTCAGCTACTGGAGAAGAGGGGGAGGGGGGTCCGCTGCCACTCTGCCTGTGATCGGTAAGGGGAAGGGGGGTCTGCTGCCACTCTGCCTGTGATCGGTAAGGGGGAGGGGCCTGGGATCGGTCTGGGTGGTGGGGGCATAAGGGGGTCAGTAATGTTGTGGGGGTGGGGCAATGTCTGTGGGGGCCAGGGGGCATTATCTGGCCCAGGAACGATGTGGCAGGGAGCCGCATTGTATCATTTTTCTACGCATGCACAGTTGGAGGCGCTGATTGGAGCTGCAGGGTTTCGAGCGCGTTAAGCTCCGCTCCCAGGCTTTTGCAGCTTGATTTGGAATCGCTGACATTTTTGCAGGCAGAGTGCGTACGGGGGCGCCTGAGAACAGGTCTAAAAGTTGGATCTGAAACACTCCCAGTTTCAACTCCGCCCAGCAATTAAGGCCCTATTTTATCATTTTGATTGTATGTGTGAGGGGAGTGACCAATGTCTTGCTCAGAAGAGTCAACGAGTTCATTCACAACAGACATTACCAGCCAGGCCTCTCGAGCAGTGGGTTTCAGGGTCATTGTGTGCCTCCCACAAGCACAATGTGTAATTAACTGCACTCACATGGCCATTAAAGTTCCTGTGAAAAGCCTGCTGCATTTGTAAATTGGAAGAGGTTTCACTTAAAGTTCAACTGGTCTGTGACTATCAAAAAAACATTACACAGCAAGCCGGTGTTTGTTTTCCAGGGAGCCCTCATGACTCTCACATCTTATGCAATTCCCAGTTGCTAGATTGGATGTTAGGTGACAATGGCTATCATGTCAGGACGTGGCTCATGACACTAGTGTGTTATTCCCACTGTCTCGTGGAGAAGTGTTGCAATGCTGCACACAGATCCATGAGGGCACTCATAGAGCAGACCACTGGATTGCTGAAAATGTGCTTCTGATGCCCTGACCAGTTTAGCAGAGCTTTACAATACATGTCACAGCGGGTGTCCAGGATTGTGCAATGCCTAGCAGACTGCAACAATGTTATATTGCAAAGTGGAGAGGAGTTGCCAATCCGAGGCACGGAGGTGCTGCTGTATGATGAACTTGACAGCAAGGAAGAGGCCAGATATATCACAGCACCTCTCCACGATGCCAGGGCCACAGAGACATGACAGGTTTTTCAGGGACAACCCCATCTTTGACCGTTTTGCACAGGAATGAGGCATCTACCTGACCAGCAATCCATTGCCTGCTCCGAATGTGCTCCACCTCTGCTTGGCCTTCACTGGAACTAGCTCACCACCTGCCTGCTGCCTCTACCGCCTAGAAAGCCAAGGAGAGCAGACCTTGTTTAATTGCACAGCTTGCTAGGCTATTTCAGGGGGCGAGTGAAGTGTCAACCATACTGCTATGGGTCTGGAGTCACATGTAGGCCAAACTAAATAAGGATGGTAGCTTTCCTTCCTGAAGGGGTATTTGTGAATCAAACAGGTTTATACAACAAACGGCAATAGCTGTCCTGGTCACCATTGAGACTAGTTTTATATTCCAGGTTTATTAATTGAATTTAAATTCCACCTCCTGCTCTGGTGGGATTTGAATCCATTAGTAAAAGCAAAGAGCATGAACCTCTGGATGAGGTACCTAGCAACATTGCCACTACGCCACCCTCTCCCCTGGCCAAGAGCATGGGAGAAAACTGGGAAGATGAAATCCTAAAGGCTGTTTGATTTTGAATTGAGGTGAATGCTGCAAGTCCAACTAAGAGCTGCTGTGGTAAAGTGTTAAACGCTATTGAGTGTTCCAATTTGCAGTGCCTCCCGTTGATTTCTATCTCTTTGCCTCCAGCTAATGTAACCTTTAATGGCATTTTAATGTAACTTTCCCTGACGATTACCATAATTGGCACTGTTCTGAGGTAATTTTGAAATAATACTTCCATATAACCCATCCCGGCTCCGCAATCCCACAGTGTAGTGTCAGTTACATGAGGAACATTAAGGGATGAGAAACTAATAAACTACATTATGGTAATTAAGCCTATTCCCATCTACAAATATATTTTTTTAAAATCAGTAGTATTTGCACCTTGATGCCTTTTGGCCTGGTCACTGGGATCCTGGAATTTCATGTGATGAGAAGTCGGATTTGTCAGGAATTACATCCACCAATAAGCAACGGAATCTGCCGGAATTCCATGGATCAACTCATTCTATATTCATTGGAGAATCTCCAATGCAAATCCCCTCTCAAATGGGTGTGATGTGCTGGTGGGTGTTTGAAAATTAAGAGTGTATCCTTTACAGAGCCAAAGTGGCAAAAGATTAAAGAATCCCACTGGGGAAGCAGCAGCTAAATGGCACATAGAGTTTGGCTCACTTTTCACATCTTCTCTTTTGGAGCAGGCTTCCAGGGGATGGTGGTCTGTGTTCAGGTTTCTGCCTCTCTCTGGGCTTTCAAGAAGATGATGACTGTTATTAGATCAGTCAGCTCCAGGACCCAATGGAATGGTAACAGCTGCCTGAGACTTCCCATCTCTCAAGACAGCTTCCAGTCGGTTAGTTGGCTTTCCACCTCCGAGCCCAAGCCTTCATGTTATCCAGGCGTACAAGGCACAGACCACTTCATTATCTGAGGGACTGCAAATAGAAGTGAGAACTGCGCAATCTTCAAAGAAAATCACCACGTCTGGCCTTGTGATGGAGGGAGGGTCATTAATGGAGTACTTGTTGATGTCTGAGCTGCAACGCTGTCCTGAGAAACTCCCAATGTCCTGGAGCTGGGGGGATAGGCCTACCATATTCCTTAATTAATGGAAAATCCTGTGGAAATCTGAAATAAAATTTGGCAACATCTATGGAAAGGGAGAGTGAACGTTTTGAGTCAATAACACTTTGAATAGTTTAAACAAATAGGCTTACATTAACATTGCAATGAAGTTACTGTGAAACTCCCCTAGTCCCCACACTCTGGCGCCTGTTCGGGTACACTGAGGGAGAATTTAGCATGGCCAATCCACCTAATCAGCACGTCTTTCAGACTGTGGGAGGAAACCAGAGCACCCGGAGGAAACCCACGCAGACACAAGGCGAATGAGCAGACTCTGCACACAGTGACCCAAGCTGGGAATCGAACTGGGTCCCTGGCGCTGTGAGGCAGCAATGCTAACCACTGCCACCATGCCACCCCAAAACATTGGGCTGAATTTTCCAACTCTTTCTGCCAGCAGGACCTTGCGCTCCCCCCCCTCACCCCTCCCTGCGTGCAACAGGTTCCCTGGCGATGGGACAGGAAAGCCACACAACACTGTAGACATCAATAGGACTGGAAGATCTCATCAGCAGCCAATTTCTCTCTCCAAAGAATCTGCCAGACCTGCTGAGTTCTGCCGACATTTTGTTTTATTTAATCTCCCTTCATCTGGATAGAAATGGTTCGATCAATCAGACGCAGCATGGATTCATGAGGGGAAAGTTGTGCTTGACAAACATGTTGGATTTTTATGAAGATGTGACTAGGGCGGTTGATGGAGGAGAACCGGTGGATGCGGTGTTTTTGGATTTCCAAAAGGCGTTTGATAAGGTGCCCCATAAAAGGCTGCTGAAGAAGATTAGGGCACACGGAGTTGGGGGTAGTGTGTTAAAGTGGATTGGGGACTGGCTATCCGACAGGAAGCAAAGAGTCGGAATAAATGGGTGTTTTTCCGGTTGGAGGAAGGTAACTAGTGGCGTGCCGCAGGGATCGGTACTCGGGCTGCAACTGTTTACCATTTATATAGATGATCTGGAGGAGGGGACGGAGTGTAGGGTAACGAAGTTTGCAGACGACACAAAGATAAGTGGAAAAGTGAATCGTGTGGAGGACGGAGAAGATCTGCAGAGAGATTTGGACAGGCTGAGTGAGTGGGCGAGGATATGGCAAATGGAGTATAACGTTGAGAAATGCGAGGTTATACACTTTGGAGGAAATAATAACAAATGGGATTACTATCTCAATGGAAACAAATTAAAACATGCTACCGTGCAAAGGGACCTGGGGGTCCTTGTGCATGAGACGCAAAAGCCCAGTCTGCAGGTACAACAGGTGATCAAGAAGGCAAATGGGATGTTGGCCTATATTGCGAAGGGGATAGAATATAAAAGCAGGGATGTCTTGATGCACCTGTACAGGGCATTGGTGAGGCCGCAGCTGGAATACTGTGTGCAGTATTGGTCCCCTTATATGAGGAAGGATATATTGGCATTGGAGGGAGTGCAGAGAAGGTTCACCAGGTTGATACCGGAGATGAGGGGTTTGGATTATGAGGAGAGGCTGAGGAGATTGGGTTTGTACTCGTTGGAGTTTAGAAGGATGAGGGGGGATCTTATGGAGACTTATAAGATAATGCGGGGGCTGGATAGGGTGGAGGCGGAGAGATTCTTTCCACTTAGTAAGGAAGTTAAAACTAGAGGACACAGCCTCAAAATAAAGGGGGGTCGGTTTAAGACAGAGTTGAGGAGGAACTTCTTCTCCCAGAGGGTGGTGAATCTCTGGAATTCTCTGCCCACTGAGGTGGTGGAGGCTACCTCGCTGAATATGTTTAAAGCGCGGATGGATGGATTCCTGATCGGTAAGGGAATTAAGGGTTATGGGGATCAGGCGGGTAAGTGGTACTGATCCACGTCAGATCAGCCATGATCTTATTGAATGGCGAGGCAGGCTCGAGGGGCTAGATGGCCTACTCCTGCTCCTATTTCTTATGTTCTTATGTTCATAGCGAGAGCATTCGAGTACAGGAGCAAGGGTGTCTTGCTACAATTATACAGGGCCTTAGTGAGGCCACATCAGAATAATGTATACAGTTTTGTTTCCTTATCTGAGGAAAGATGTTCTTGCTACAGAGTGCATTTTTTGAAATTATTTTTAGTATTTCAGGCAGTGGACATGATTTAAAATGAGTTTATTTCTTCTTGCTTTTCAATGAGATATATTTCTCCCAGATTCTCTTGATCACATTTTTAAAAAAAGTTACCAACTACTTTGACCACATCTGGAGTACGGTGTGTAGTTTTGTATCTGAGGAAGGATGTGCTTGTATTGGAGGTGGTACAGTGCAGATTCACTACATTAGTTCCTGGGAGGGCTGTCCAATGAAAAACTGAGTAAGTTCCTCGAATCATATGGGCTACAACACAGGCCCATAGTATCCATGCTGGCCGTTTGCAAGAGCAACTCACTTAGTTCCACTTGTCCACCATTACTTATTGTTCTGCAAACTCTTACTTCTCAAATTGAATCTGCCTTCACACTCTTGAGCACTGCATTCCAGAACATAACCACTCATTGCATAAGAATTTCCTTTTGGTCTTTTGTCATTAATTTTGTCTACTGTGTCCAGATGCCTATCAAATCACTTCTCTGGGGAGAATCGATCCAGCTACTCTATCCCCATAACTGAAGACCCTCCTCCCTGGTACCATTCTTGTGAATCTTTTCTGCACCCTCTATTATGCCTTCCCATCCTTCCTAAAAGAGCGGTACCCAGAACTGGACACAGTATACCCAGCCTTCAAGAGAACAGTGACCACGACACCACACAACCCTGCCACAGCAACAGCTGCAAGACGTGCCGGATCATTGACACGGATGCCATCATCTCACGTGAGAACACCATCTACCAGGTACACGGTACCTACTCTTGCAACTCAGCCAACGTTGTCTACCTAATACGCTGCAGGAAAGGATGTCCCGAGGCATGGTACATTGGGGAAACCATGCAGACGCTACGACAATGGATGAATGAACACTGCTCGACAATCACCAGGCAAGACTGTTCTCTTCCTGTGGGGGAGCATTTCAGTGGTCACGGGCATTCAGCCTTTGATCTTCGGGTAAGCGTTCTCCAAGGCGGCCTTCACGACACACGACAGTGCAGAGTCGCTGAGCAGAAACTGATAGCCAAGTTCCGCACACATGAGGATGGCCTAAACCGGGATGTTGGGTTCATGTCACACTATCAGTAGCCCCCACAGCTTGCTTCCTGGACTTGCAGAATCTCACTGGCTCTCCTGTCTGGAGACAATACACATCTCTTTAACCTGTGCTTAATGCTCCCTCCACTCACATTGTCTGTATCTTTAAGACCTGGTTGGTTGTAGAGATTCGCATTCTAATCAGTATTCTGTAACTTGATTTTGTGTCTCTGTGCCCTGTTTGAGAGCAGATTTCCACTCCATCTGACGAAGGAGCAGCGCTCCGAAAGCTAATGGCATTTGCTACCAAATAAACCTGTTGGACTTTAACCTGGTGTTGTTAAAACTCTTATTGAGAAGCATACCAGCCATGATCGAATGGCAGAGCAATGGACTGAATGGCCTAATTGTGCTCCTATATCTTGTGGTCTTATTTCTACAGATGCATCCCCTGCTCCTGGAGTTGAAGTAGGGGCAGTCTGCTATCTGTCTTGCTCCTGAGCATGATGTCTGTATCTGAGCACTCTGGGGCCCAGCACATCAGGGGTCACCTCACTCAGTCATCAATGTGAGTGTCACCATGCAATGTTCCAAGTGCCTTGAGAGGAGCCTCCATTGCTTTCATTCTGCCATTCCGCCTTTTCTGGCCCCATTTACCTGAAATGGTGCTGTTCCTGGCAAAGGGCTGATGCATAATTGGCCAATCTCCCCCACCTAAATCTGGTCACCTTATAGATGTTGCCTGCTAGGGCGGTCTGAGACCTGCTGCATCCATTGGCTGCTCTGCTGTGTATATCCTTATGAAAATATACACAGCAGTCCAAAGATGTGCGGGTTAGGTTGATTGGCCAGGTTAAAAATTGTCCCTGAGATGTGTAGTTAGAGGGATTAGCGGGTAAATATGTGGGGGTAGGGCCTGGGTGGGATTGTGGTCGGTGCAGACTCGATGGGCCGAATGGCCTCCTTCTGCACTGTAGGGTTCTATGTTTCTATGTTTCTATGAGGGATCACCACCATCTTTACAGAGGATATCACTTGCTCACATGCCAGAGACATGACATCACTTTTGGCATGAAAGGATCCCTCTATTGTTTGCGCATGTGTTTTCATTGCCTCTTAACTCCGACAGATATTCACGCTGCTGCTGAGACACATCTGCTTATGACACCTGAGGCTCACCATCACCAGGAGGGATTTGAACTCGGGTCCCCAAAACTCAGTTTCTGGATTAATAGTCTAGCAACAACACTAGGCCATCGCTTCCCCTAACCATGGAGTTCGGGTTTGTGTGAATGTTGGTGCCTCGTGCAGTCCCATGCATGAGACCCACCACCTGGCCTCTCATTTCATGAGTGCCTTTTTAATTCAAGTTAAAAGTTTTATTTATTAGTGTCACAAGTAGGCTTACATTAACACTGCAATTAAGTTACTGTGAAAATCTCCTAGTCGCCACACTCTGACGCCTGTTTGGGTACACGGAGGGAGGGAGAATTTAGCATGGTCAATGCACATATTTCAGACTGTGGGAGGAAACCAGAGTACCCAGAAGAAACCCACGCAGACACGGGGAGAACGTGCAGACTCCACGCAGACAATCACCCAAGCCGGGAATCAAACCCGGGTCTCTGGTGCTGTGATGCAGCAGTGCTAATTCGTGTTGGGCATCTGGTTTCCCATTCTAAATGCCACTCCAGACTGTACCAGATCATTAAATCTCTCCCAGCACTGACCCAGCTTCCTGCAATGACTTCTCAGTTGCTCGCTGTCTCTTCTACATCCAATCAAACCTTCTTGGTCTGGCCCCCCTCCTCCTATCTGCTGGAACCAGGATGTTTCCTCTTTCTCTTACAGCCTGTGGGAACAAAACCAGGGAGGTGTCACAGAATCGTGAAGCGATCCTTCCTTATGCTGAAGGCATTCCCCTGCTACCTCGATTCCTGGTTACCTGAATGCCACGTATATTTCTTTAAAAATGCTGCCTCAGAGGAAAGCTGCTGGCACGAGGACCCACCCTTGACTAGTCAGCTCCCCCATCTGCTGGTCCTTAATTGACTCTTTGTCGTGAAGTCGATGATGTAACCTGCTGCCCATCCTGACTCTCTGGACATTCGCCCAACATTGAGTCACTTGTCCAATTGGTAAAAATTCAGGTCAATGACCATTCACAAGGACATGTAACATTAATAGACCTGATTTTAACTCTTGTGTAAGTAAACGGGTTTTGATAGGGTTCAAATCAGGCCTAATTTTATGTCTCTTTTTCTTTCCCCTAAAATGCTTCCTAGTTTGCTGAGCCTTTCCTGCATTTTGCGTCAGATTTCCAGTATCTGCAGCAGAGCGATTTGTAGGAAACAGCAACAGTGACCCCAGGCTGCCCACACGAGTGGCTCTTCACCAGTACCAAGGACTTCTGGGCCCCTTCAAAAAGGTGACCCCAACAATGGGCAATGCAAGATCATGGAGGGTGCTGCATCCATTTCTCAGAGGTGATTGACGGGGGCACAGTGAATAGCACTGCTGCCTCACAGCGTAAGGGACCTGGGTTCGATTCCCGGCTTGGGTCACTGTCTGTGTGGAGTTTGCACGCCCTTCCTGTGTCTGCGTGGGTTTCCTTCGGGTGCTCCAGTTTCCTCCCACAGTCCAAAGATGTGCAGGTTAGGTTGATTGGCCATGCTAAATTCTCCCGAACAGGTGCCGGAGTGTGGCGACTAGGGGATTTTCACAGTAACTTCATTGCAGTGTTAATGTAAGCCTACTTGTGACAATAACAAATAAACTAAACATAATTGCAAGAGATATCATGAGCAGAGAAGTACAGCTTTAGCATGCTCTGAGAATGATGCCATTGACCCAATTCATGTATCAGGTGAAGTCATTGACCCAAAATTGAATTACCCACAGTGTCACCAATCGCACCATCAAACTAAATACTGTGGATGAGAGCCGCAGTGACGGATGGGCAGTGTGTGGGGATTGTTTATTGGGTAGTAAGTGTGGGGGTTGAGGGGTGTCACCTTTTTGCATTTGGAAGCAATTCTGATTTCTTCCAATCCAGTGATGTAACTGGCTACACTCATGTTGGGCTGAGCATCAAGAGCGTGATCCAGGTCTACATGGGATGAATGGCTGCAGGTATATAGGGGGTGGGAGACATGATTCAGGTCTGTGGAAAGAGTAAATCTGGACCAGGTTTGAAAAGGTAAGTGTTGGGGTGAGGGGAAAGAATGATTTGTAGGTCTAACAGAATGGGGAGAACGTGTTCCAATTTTCCCATCTGGATCACATCCTCCCTTTGTTAGACCTGGGTCACATTCTCCCTTTCCTAATGGTTCCTTTTCACTCTCCCTGTGATATTAATCCTTTCCTTTCTGATCCCATCTCTTGCCCCTTGATCTCCAGTGTCCCCTTTATCTTTCTTCCTCAATCCTTGCCCCTTCTGATTTCCTCTGATCTCTCCTCTGCCGTGGCTAGGTATGTGCACAGCCTCATGTTGGGGGTTGGAGGAAAGCAGTGTTTTGAGGGCTTCACTCAGTCAGACCTTTCCTTTTGTTCTTCCTCCCTTCTCTGCCCTCTTCACTCGCTTAAAACCTGTTACACCGCCAACTCTTGTTCTGACAAAAAGTCATCAACTTGAAACATTAACTCTCTTTTTCTCTCACAGTTGCTGCCAGATCTGCTAAGTATTTCCATTTTTTTCTGTCTTCATTATAGGGGGCCTTAAACTCCTTAATCTTACTTCCATTCAATGTAAAACAAAACACTTGATTATCAAGGGTAAACTTTGGGATTATCTGTGCTAAAACAACCGAGCAAACAATAGTCGACACGCCTTTAGACAAGGAAGATCATGCCTGACCAACCTCCTAGATTGTCATTGAGGATATGACAATGCAAGTGAATCACAGTAAACCTTATGTATTCAGACTTCCAAAAGGCATTTGACGAAGTCCACACAAAACATTACTAATTAAACTCAAAGCGGTGAGGATTCAGGGAATGGATAAGGCTGAAGGTTTGTAAATAATAGGTCTCAGTTAGAGGGAAAATGCCCAGTGGGGAGAAATACTGACTGGTGTGGTCCAGGGCTCAGTACTTGAGATACCGTGGTTTATAATTAGCATTGGTAACTTCAGAAACTCAGTGCAAATTGGTTAAATTTCCAGATGGGATCCAACTTGGAAGGGCTGTGAAATAAAATGGGGGGAAGTCATGAATCAATTTTTGGAGCTGGCCAGAATGCAATTATTGCACATGGTAAGGAAAGATGAGTAATATGCACAAACAGTGTTTGGAAAAGACAGTAAAGAGAGATTCCACATATTTTAATGCTTAGTTTAATAACTAAGACCTCTTCGGATTTGTTCAAATATCTCATTGCTACCATTTCCAATCAGGAATCGCAAACAGTCAAATGCTGAACTTGCTTCTACAAAAGTGGGTGGCAGGGTTCACAGTGGTTAGCACTGCTGCCTCACAGAGCCAGGGACCCGGGTTCGATTCTCGGCTTGGGTCACTGTCTGTGTGGAGTTTGCATGTTCTCTCTGTCTGTGTGGGTTTCCTCTGGGTGCTCCGGTTTCCTCCCACAGACTGAAAGACATGCTGGTTAGGTGCATTGACCCGAACAGGCGCAGAAGTGTGGGGAATTTCACAGTAACTTCATTGCAGTGTTACTGTAAGCCTTACTTGTGACTAATTAAATAAATAAACTAGTTTTAGTCTCTATATTCTTTCATCCCTCAGGTCAGTCTATACAACTCAAAATAGTATTCATATCAATGTTAACAATTGCATAACCATGGAATGGGGGTGGGTAGGGGAACACTAAACATAAAATTATACATTTAATTTTGGAAAGATGTAGAAAAACCTTCCCCTCTCCAGATGGATTCACCCATCCCCCACCCCCTTCACCTGACCGCCCCTTGGCAGCTCCTGGTTTGAATCTTGCTTCAGTCACACAGCTTGGATCTGGGAGTTCCAGTTCCTGACAGGAACCTTGCTGTGAGCCAAATGCATAGAGGATTTATTGTTTTTACCCTGCTACAAGACCCAAATCTTATAAATTGGTTGTAAGAAGTACAATAAAATGCAAGCAATTAAATGAAAATGATTTCCGATGGAAGGATAATGTTGAGCAGTTTTGTAAATTTAGGCAAGGATTATAATAAACTTAGGACCATGAGGCCCAGGTCTTTTCATATCTCTAAACCATGCAATATTTTTACAATCTTTTGAAAGTATGCTGTAATTATAGTAATGAGAAAACAACTATTACTTTTAAGATGCTATCCACCCAGTCACCATCAAAGGTCTTTGTTATCCCGGAACTATCCAATGGGAAATCTATGGGGGGAGTTATCTTGTCCCGCCCACCATGGGCATCGTAGTGGCCGGGGAGCAGACCATGCATTGGATCATTGACCTGGGGAGGGATTTTCTGGTTTTGGGGGTGAGTGTGGCTGGAAAATCCCACCCCATTAGTCTTTCATGCTCCCAATAGTTCAGTAAAAGTAATGTCCAATATATATATCCTATATAAAGGTAAGGTGGCCCCTCTGTGTGGCTGTGTAGTGAGTGTAGCATTGGGCTTAAAAGTACAGCAGATACTGGAAGTTTGAATTTTTTTTAATGCTTTTTTGGAATGTGGGTGTCGTTGGCTGGGCCAACATTTTCTGCCCATCCCTAATTGCCCTTGAAAAAGCATGTTAAGAGGCAACCACATTGCTGTGGATCTGGAGTCATACGTAGGCCGGACCAAGTGAGTGTGGCAACTTTCTTCCCCAAGGAAGGAACCAGATGGGTTTTTACAACAATCGACAATGGTTTCATAAAATCATAGAATCCCTACAGTGCAGAAGGAGGCCATTCGGCCCATCAAGTCTGCACCAACCACAATCCCACCCAGCCCCTATCCCCATAGCCCCACGTATTAACCCTGCTGGTCCCCCTAACACTAAGGGGCAATTTAGCATGGCCAATCAACCTGACCCGCACATCTTTGGAGTGTGAGAGGAAACTGGAGCACCCGGAGGAAACCCGCACAGACACGGGGAGGACGTGCAAACACCACACAGACAGTGACCCAAGCCAGGAATCGAACCCTGGTTCGGTGATGCAGCAGTGCTAACCACTGCCACCGCGCCGCCCTTGGTTACCATTAGACATTTTAATTCCAGATTTTTTTTTATGAATTCAAATTTCACCATCTGCCATAGTGAGATTTGAATTCTGGTCCCCAGATCATTATTCTTGGGATTATTAGTCCAGTAATGATGCCACTGGCCTACCCACCGAAAATGGAGGAAACACTCAGCTATTCAGGCAGTATCTTCTGGATAAGGTAATATGTCAAATTGACAATCTATCATAGAATGATTACAGACATGTGAAGGCCAATTGGATCTTAATTTCATTCCCTCTTACTATGACCCCACCTAATATATCAATATCTTTTATTCTTGTGCCATCTGTCTCTCCAATTACTTTGTGCTCCTTCTACTTCCTTTCTGTTGCGACATCCTAGCTCCCCTCATGCTGCCAAGTAGCTTAAACCTTCCCTACAGCATTATCAAACCATCCCAACACGATATTGGCTCCAGTTCTGCTCTGAGGGTACAATGCATCTGGCCTGCGGCCTGCTTCAGTCCCACCTGCCCCCCTCTTTCTCCCCCCCCCCCCCCCCCCTCCCCAACCAGTTGCAATGTCCCAGGAATCTAAACTCCCTGCAGCGCTCTCTTTCCAGTCTCACATTAGGTTGCCCTATCATCCTATTTCTATATTCTCCAGCACAGCCAGAGATTACTGTCTTTGAGATCCTGCTTCTTAGGCCAGGATTTTGCCAGCCCCAATGGCAGGGTTGGTACCATCACAGGGAGTCATAGGGGATTTTAACTGGCAGCAGGACTGGGTGTGGAGAGGCTGCACTCCAAGGAGTTGGTCTACAACTTCAGAGGCCCCCTCCCTCTGTTTGGGCAGGCTGTCAGCTAAATGAAGTTGGTTTCCCTGTCGCAGTCAACAGGGCAAAGCTCGATGGGCCCAAGAGGGGGCCACAGGCTGAAAAGGCAGCACCCAACAACCTCCCCAGAAGGGTTTCCCCTCTGACTCTCAACCTCATGAATTTGCTTAATTTCATTTTGTTTTTATGTTATCTCTTGGAGCCTCCAGGTTCCTACATCTTTCAGCAGTGACCACCCCTCTCCCAATAGCACCTCTGGGGTTCCAGAGCTGCAGGGCATCTGGAGCCTGTCCAGAGGGCAGGCCCACAGATAACCAATTAGGAGGACGCTTGTGTAAAATTGCTGAGAATTGGTCAGTGGGGACTGAGGATTTGCTTTTACCCCTACAGCACGGATCCAATGCCCCTTGTAAAATTTCCCTTGGAAAAATAAAATAGGGTGGCACTGGTGCCTCGCGCCAGAGACCCTGGTTCGATTCCCGGTTTGGGTCACTGTCTGTGCAGTGTCTGCCCCTGTCTGTGTGGGCTTCCTCCGGGTGCTCTGGTTTCCTCCCACAGTCCAAAAGATGTGCTGGTTAGGTGCATTGGCCATGCTAAATTCTCCCTCAGTGTACCCGAACAGGCACCGGATGGTGACTAGGGGATTTTCACAGTAACTTTGTTGCAGTGTTGATGTAAGCCTACTTGCGACACTAATAAATAAACTTTAAAATTCAACCCTTTGATTCTTTCCTGGCTTGCTAAACCCTGCCTGCAGGATAATATCCCTCATTCTATCTGGTCAGTTGTGAAGGCCATGACCAAGGCAATAACTACTTCTGTATTAAAACTCCAGTGTGGTGATGATGCACATGTTAGTGCTCATTCTGAAGAAGAGATAGTTGACATATTCACCCTCGCCTATGACAGCGAAACACTTGCCCTGAACAGGAAGATCAAAGTCCTCTACCAATCTACACCGAATGTATCAAATCTAATACCTTCAACTGAGATTCATGGTGGGCAGCACAGTGGCAGAATGGTTAGCACTGCTAATAGGCTCAAGACCTTAATGGTGGCACAATGACTGCTGCTTCACAGCGCCAAGGACCTGGGTTTGATTCCCGGCTTGGGTCACTGTCTGTGCGGAGTCTGCATATTCTCCCTGCGGGTGCTCCGGTTTCCTCCCACAGTCTGAAAGACGTGCATTGGCCATGCTACATTCACCCTCAGTGTGCCCAAAGAAGTGCTGGAGTGTGGCACCTCGGGGACTTTCACAGTAACTTCATTGCAGTGTTAACGTAAGGCTACTTGTGACAATAATAAATAAACTAAAGTGCTGGAAAATCACCACATCAAGATCCCAGAAGAACATCTTCAACTCTCTCTTAGAAGGATCTTATGATTTAAATAGGAGGACAGAAGCACAAACATGATCCTCCTCCAAGACACAGATAATTTATGAGTCCAAAGATGTGCAGGTTAGGTAGGCTGGCCTTGCTAAGTTGCCCTTACTGTCCCAAGATGTATACATTTGATGGATGGCCAGCATGGTGTCACAGTGGTTAGCACTGCTGCCAGGGACCCAGGTTCGATTCCAGGCTTGGGTCACTGTGTGGACTCTGCACGTTCTCCCTATGTCTGCTTGGATTTCCGCCGGGTGTTCCGGTTTCCTCCAACAGTTTGTGCGGGTTAGGTGCATTGGCCATGCTAAATTCTCCCTAAGTGCAGCCGAACAGGTGCCAGAGTGTGGCAACTAGGGGATTTTCACAGTAACTTCATTACAGTGTTAACGTAAGTCTACTTGTGACAATAATAAATAAAGTTTAATCCCACACATTTACCATGGCTAAGTTATGGGTATAGGGCAAGAAGAGGATGGGCCTGGGTCTGTCAGAGAGTCAGTGTAGACTCGATGGGCCAAATGGCCTCTGCTGCCCTGGAAGGATTTTATAGCACAGTAAGAAGTCTCACAACACCAGGTTAAAGTCCAACAGGTTTATTTGGTAGCAAATACCATAAGCTTTCGGAGCGCTGCCCCTTCGTCAGGTGGAGTGGATATCTGTTCTCCAACAGTGCACAGAGACACAGAAATCAAGTTACAGAATACTAGTATTCTGAATATACTATAGTATACTAGAATACAGAATATTAGTATTCTGTAACTTGATTTCTGTGTCTCTGTGCACTGTTGGAGAACAGATATCCACTCCATCTGACGAAGGGGCAGCGCTCCGAAAGCTTATGGTATTTGCTACCAAATAAACCTGTTGGACTTTAACCTGGTGTTGTGAGACTTCTTACTGTGCTTACCCCAGTCTAACGCCGGCATCTCCACATCAGGATTTTATAGGCCATGACAATCTCACAGCCGAGGTGGATGGAACATATTTCACAATAGTCAATTCAAAATTGCTCATACAGGTACTTTACTCAGGCAGCCTGCTCACATGGAAGCCAAAAGGCACGTTTCAAAGACAACCTCAAATCCTCAGTGGAGATCTGTTCCATCAACAGATGACTAATCACGACCAAAATAGCAACCCATCATTGAAATGGTGTCAAAATCTTCTAAACAACAAGAGAGAAGATGGAAAGAGAGGGCAGCTGCTCCAGTCAACAATCTGCTGCCAACTCTACCTGCCAATGTGTAAGGCTGTGTACTACAGTCAACTTTTACATCTTCCACCAAAACAATCGTTTTCGACACCAGGGATTGTCCATTAATGAAGACTTTTGAAGGAGAGCAAGCTTTACCTCAAATAAAGCAAAATACTGCGGGTGGTGGAATCTGAAACAAAAATGCTGGAAAATCTCATCAGGTCTGACCGCATCTAAAATCTGGTCTCAAACTGAGTCTGGTTCTATTCTCTGTCAGTAAGAGTTTTAACAACACCAGGTTAAAGTCCAACAGGTTTATTTAGTAGCAAATGTCATTAGCTTTCGGAGCGCTGCTCCTTCATCAGATGGAGTGGATATCTGCTCCATTCCATTCACACCACTCCATCCACAGATATCCACTCCATCTGACGAAGGAGCAGCGCTCTGAAAACTAATGGTATTTGCTACCAAATAAACCTGTTGGACTTTAACCTGGTGTTGTTAAACTCTTACTGTGTTTACCCCAGTCCAACGCCGGCATCTCCACATCACGTCTATTCTCTCTCCACAGATACTGTCAGGCCTGCTGAGATTTTCCAGCATTTTCTGTTTTTGTTGCAAGTATTCTCTGGTGTCTTAACCAACTGAGCCAGTATTGTCATTATAGATTACCTAGTCATTGCTGTCAGTGGGACTTGCACACACGAAATTGGCTTATATGTTCCATACAACAAGGTATACACTTTTTTTTTAAAAGCTGCCTCGTTGGCAACGCGTTTTGTGTCGTCCAACATATATCTCCAATTAAGTTATCCACCCCCTTTAAGATCTGTATGGGCGTCAAACAAGAGGGGGGGGAAAGCTGCAAACACTCAGCAGGTCTGTCAACATCTGTGGGGAGAACAGACAAGTTGACACGTGAACCAATGCAGGCTGATTGCAGATTGTTTCCTCTATTCTCTGCTTTTGTTTCAGTTCTCCGGCAGCTACAAGAGATTTTTCTGTGTGCTTTGCCCTTTTGTTTACACTGTATGGGCTCCAGCTGTTACAGTGGAATCGAAACGGCATCAATCTACGATCAAACCTCCATGTTTGGAAGATTCAGCTGTACAGGAGCCACAAAACCGGCTTACAGTGGCATTGTACCACATATTTGACGCTGAACTGTATCGATATCGGTGTAATTTTAGTTAGAGACCCGCGATACACAGATACAAACAGAGAGCTGGCAGATTACGGATGTAGGAGTCTGTTTTTCTTGTTGAAGATCACTCCACAAGGGAACACAGCACAATGGCAGGAGAGAGTGGAAATGTGTTTTTTTTTAGTATGGGGAATTGCTGAATTAATTAATGAGGGATTTGAGAATCCTCTTTCCTTCACTGGCTGGATTTTACCATTTCTAGCGGGGCGCACCCACCCATTCCCCCTTTACATCATCTACAAGTGTGCGGCTGGGGAGAGAGAGAGCCCGGAGTTGTCTGAGAATCCTCCCCCTCGCCAGCTCCTGAAAATCTAGCTGGTACATGCAAAGTTGGTGGCGAGGGTATGGAAATAACTTCCATTCTGAAAGTTACACAGCTGAAGAGTGGACGGGGCAGACCCAAAATCTATTTTTGTAAATGCATTAAGCTTAGATCTTTGATTGTATAATAGCAGAAATGCAAAATCTGTAGACTGAAAAAATACATCACATCCTAACATTAAAAATGACGTTTTCACAGTCACCAAAGCAGAAAGTATTAAGGTTTCATCTGCTAAATTGCATATTTTAAAGGAAGGTGCTAACAGGTACAGAACTGAGGTCATGTACCAAACGACTCAAGAACAGCTTCTTCCCTGCTGCCATCAGACTTTTAAATGGACCTACCTTATATTAAATTGATCTTTCTCTACACCCCTAGCTATATCTGTAACACTACATCTGCACCCTTTCCTTCTCTATGTACAGTATGCTATGTCTGTATAGCATGCAAGAAACAATACTTTTCACTGTATACTAATATATGTGACAATAATGCATCAAATTGCAGTGAATATTTAAGTTTATTTATTAGTGTCACAAGTAGGCTTACACTAACACTGCAATGAAGTTACTGTGAAAATCCCCCAGTCGCACACGTTCGGGTTACACTGAGGGACAATTTACCATGGCCAATGCGCCTAACCATTCAGACTGTGGGAGGAAACCGGAGCACCCTGAGGAAATGCACACAGACACGGGGAGAATGTGCAAACTCCACACAGACAGTTATTGAACCCGGGTCCCTGTCGCTGTGAGGCAGCAGTGCTAACCACTATGCCACCGTGAATATTTCTTGAGCTGAGCGTCACAAGTAGGTTGCAATAAAGTGACTGTGAAAATCCTCTAGTCGTCACACTCGGGCGCCTGTTCGGGTACACTGAGGGAGAATTTAGCATAGCCAATGCACCTAACCAGCACGTCTTTCAAACTGTGGGAGGAAACCAGAGCACCCGGAGGGAACCCACGCAGACACTGGGAGAATGTGCAAACCCCACACAGACAGTGATCCAAGCTGGGAATCGAACCTGGGTCCCTGGAGCTGTGAGGCAGCAGTGGATATTTCTTGAGCCGAGTGTTGGCTCTCACGAGCTGTCTATTTTTGTTTCTTCCTACTTGTGAAAGTAGGAAGAAGAGATTGGGGTTGCTGCAAGTGATCAGGCTTTTGGCTATCTGAAGTTATTTGTGACCTTGCACGGGATTAGCTCTAACCGCGGTGCCTTGCCCCTTTTCAATGGCGCACTCACTCAGCCCTGAGCAGATTTTCGTGAATGAAAACCCTGGGCCAGTTATCAATCAGTGGGGCACGCCCGGCTCTCTGATTGGCCGGCACGGCCCATTGTGTGTATGTATCGAGTTCGCAGCCTTTGGCCAATCCGAGCTGCGGATTCTTCAACGCCGTCCGCCCATTGGCTGGCCCGATGTTGCCGCGCGGACCAATGGACTGGCGTACACCATGATTGACGGGCAGACTAACCAATCGGTGGTGCCGGCGTTCCTCTGGAGGGGGCGGGGGAGAGAAGTCGCATTCACTGAAACTGAAGCAAAAAAAAACCCATTCAACTTTTTTTTCAGAGCGGCGATTTGGGAGTCCAAGTGCGTGGTGTTTCTTTTAATTGCTAGAAAGTGTATATTTTTGGGAACAAAACCCTTGAGTAAACACAACACCAGGCCCTTCACAGGTAAGCAGAAGAGATATTTGATGGTGCAGGGTTGATTGAAATAAAGTGGATGTTTTTATTTTCAGCAGAATGGGAGGGAGGGGGGGTTAAAGTGTTGCTTCTCAAAGCTAAACATAGATGCTAATGTTCGCTTGTGTTGCAAATGTTCGCCATTTTCTCCTAACACGTCTCTGCTCTCTGGAGAGTGGTGCCCGTCGAAGTGATTTTGTGCAAGGTTTTTTTTTGTATTTATTCCATTTGGGAGGTGAGCACAGGGGCGGCTGCCTTGGCCGCTGGGGGGGGAAAGCGAGTTGTTGTTTGCAGTGTGGGAGGCGGTGGGCTCAGCTGAGTGAGTGAGTGAATGAGTGTTTTTTTTTGTGAATGGGGCGCTTGGATCCCGTTACGCTCCTTCCTACCTGTCGTCAGCCTCTCCCATTCATAATTTTCTCTTGTCTCTCTCAGGAGGAGCTGCAGAGCAAAGGGAAACAAAACAAGCCAAATAAAAAAGAGAGAGAGAAACCTCACCCCACTCTGCGAGTCCATGTTAATGGTTTGCAGCAGGACTTTTAAGAGAAGACCAGCTACAAAATGGACGGATTTTACGACCAGCAAGTTCCTTTTGTGGTGCACAGTGTACCGGTAAGCGAAATAGAACAAATGTTCACTTTCCTTTTGAAGATGTTGTATTTAGAATTCACGAGTATTAAGAAAGTTGCACCTTATCTGTGTTTTCATTTTTTTTGGGGGGGGGTGATGGTTTAAATGCGCTAGGTTTTTTGTGTGTGTTCGTGTTAAGTTCTCTCAATTTTTCCTACGTGGATTTATTTGGCAGAAAACACGCGTGGATGAACTTCGCGGCCGACAACTGAACGACAGAAAAAGGAAATTTGTGGAGACCGACCTCGCTCACGATTCTGAAGGTAAATATATCTTTTGGTTTGGATTCAATGGTTACTTTTCACGTTGGATACTCTGCGTGTTGCAACGACTTTTCTTTTTGTATCGTTCTTACCTCTGGTCTGTTTCACCTTTCTCAGAACTATTTCAAGATTTGAGCTTGTTGCAAGAAACGTGGCTTGCAGAGGGTAAGTTAGGCGTGTTTTTTTTTAAAAAGATATAATCTTTAAGCTATGAAGCCTGAAACTACATATTTTGTCTTTAGCAATAAGAGATAAAATGTAGAAGTGATTGGGGAAAAATGTTAGAAATCTTTTCCTTTATTCTTTTTCTTCTGTAGCCCAAGTTCCCGAAGAAGATGAACAGTTTGTACCAGATTTTCAGTCGGTTAATTGTAAGTATTTTTTTTACGGGGGTGGTTTACTGATTTAATTTGATATGGTGGCTATCTTAATGCAATTGCTGTGCCGGTATAGCCTTTTCCTTGCTGCCTTGGAAGTAGCCTAAGTTTAAGATTTAACCCTTTATTCGTGGGGGTCTCAATTAATTCGCTTGGATTTCGCCCCCGAGTGTTAATCAGCTGTAAATAGTCGGGGAAGGTGGAGTGGGATGTTACCCAGGCATGGAAAAAATATTAATGCAGAGCTGTATTTGTAATGTGTCTGTCTTATCTTAATACCGGTTACTAAATTATTTTCATTTTTTTAAATTGAAGGTCTTTTAGACACAGTATAATCAATGACTAAATTATTATTTCAGTTTTTATTGGAATATTAGAAACCCAGCTATATATCTTATTGTGTGGGGGATACTGTTGAGGTTAACCTTATTTGGAGAGTTGGCGATAAACTTGGACCACCCATTTAGAAGATTTTGGGCATTTCCGATTTGATCCTTTTTCTTGTTTTTCACTAAAATCTTGATATATAAATCTGCAGAGTCTGCTTAGAACTGTTTTGGGTCTTTGTCATGTGTTTCGCAAGTCTTCATCTGGTAGAGAGGAATCCTACAGTACAGAAGGAGACCATTCGGCCCATCGAGTCTGCACCAACCACAATCCCACCCAGACCCTATCCCCATAACCACATGCATTTACCCTAGCTAGACACTAAGGGGCAATTTTAGCATGGCCAATCCACCTAACCCATACATCTTTTGGTCTGTGGGAAGAAACCGGAGCACCCAGAGGAAACCCACACAGACACGGGGAGAATGTGCAAACTCCACACACACTGACCCAAGCCGGGAATCGAACCCAGGTCGCTGGTGCTGTGAGGCAGCAGTGCTAGCCACCATGCAGCCCCAATGAAGTAATGGCCTCGGTAGCTATTCGTGGGTAGGAGGGAAACAGTTTAGTGAATCCCAGATAAAGGCAAAATACTGCGGATGCTGGAGTCTGAAACCAAAACAGAAAATGCTGAAAAATTTCAGGTCCTACAGCATCTGTGGAGGGAGAATAGAGCCAACATTTCAACCCTTCATCAGAGTTGGTCATCCAGACTTGAAACATTAGCTTGATTCCCTCTCCACAGATGCTGTCAGACCTGCTGAGATTTTCCAGCATTTTCTGTTTGTTGTAGCGAATCCCAAACTTGCTACACCAGTGGGAATTACAATTTACTATTGCAAGGTGGGCCTTGGGCAGAGATGAAAAGTAGTGAGGAACAGATGAATCCTTGTGCCATCTAAATGCCAAGTGAGTAATCAACATTCTAGTTTCTGGAAGAAGCAACAATATGTGGGTATATATTTCAAATATAGACCTTTTGATCACTGAGGACATTATTGCCTTGGTTTTAGCTGCTGTAGTTTATGAACTTGTCATTCTCCTTTCTCTTCCTGTCTTGCCATCCTAGCATATACCAGTTTATGAACATTTAACCACCTTTCCTTTATATCACAGTTTAGAAGACTGTCAAAAGTGATTAGATTTAGCTGGGATCCAGGTCCTATGAAATCTTCCAATGACTAAACCCGTATAAATAGATTCAGTGAGGGTGAGATTTGTTGTTTTCCTTTTCGTCCTTTCATTTTTGGCTGGCTCCTGGATAATTGTAGACTCTTGTAACAGGCTCGTGAATAGCTTAATATTTTGGGTGCTGAGAGGAGGGGTTGGCACAAGGCCAGGGGGCTTCTCGTGTCTGTTCAGATTTATAATGATCCAATGAGTGTTTAGCGTTTAACTCTTTGTCGGCATACTGACATAAACTAACCACAACTTTTAATCTGCATTCATTTTACCTTAAACCTGGAGATCCTGCCCATTTCTCTAACAGGAGTGGTTCTCTAATATTTTATTATATTATCTGGTTGATCGAGAATCATTACTGAAACTTGACCAGCCGATGGCAGCTTTAGATGCTATTAGTCATTGTGATTGTCTCTGGCTTTGGATAGCTGCCTGTGTGTTTTGTTTCCTTTTTAATGTGGTGAAGTTTACCACAATGGAACAGTCACGGCAGTAATTGAAAAGACTTGCACTTAACTAGTGCCTCTCGTGACCTTAGGATATCCAACTTCCAGTGAAGAACTTCATGAAGTATGATCACTTGTAATGCGAGAAATAGTTACAGCTTTATGCAGTATTACTGGGCTTCCTTTTCTACTATCTCTGGTTAATTGTGCTTGCAGACTGCAAAGGCTGCATGTTTTTGCGATGGTACTGTGGTTTTTCCACATTGACTTTGTCTTGTTCTAATTAACAACACTTTAAGTATAACACTTAAGTAACAGGGTCTCACTTTGGTTTTTCTTTAACCCAAACTATATTAAATGTGATGATTTAAGTCAAGAAAGTGTGCTTTTCTTGCCTTTTGAATTTGTGTCACTGATGCAGAAGTGACTTGCAGCAAACCTGCTTCACTCAGGAACATTCATCCTTTTGCAATATTGTAACCGCTTGGAGAATCAGGCAAACTGACCCGTGAGCATGCTGTTTATTGGAACCACATTGTAGATTGGAGCCGTGACTCTGACAGCGCACCATGGATTTGATGCTGTTAGAATTTCTGATCTCAGCTGTGCTGTTACGTATTGCCCGTGACTTCTGTATAATTCCCAAGAGCCAGTTTCAAAGCCACAAGGGAAGCTATGGGAACAGGTGACCTGACTTGCTCTATCAGGGAATAAAGAGTGGTGCTAGGATATCTTAGGGGGATGGCAGGGGGGGAGAGAATGTGTTACTTGTCCAGAAGCCCATCCCAAAACTAATGTCAGTAATCAAGTTCCTTTGCACAAAACCCAGAAGCACTGTGCAGTGCAATAATAGCCCTATTTGCTTATAAATAGTGACTTTCACAGAGTTGTTGAGTGAAGCAATGGTAGAGGATATGCATGTTTATTGACAATAATTGGGATGCAAATGTCTCTTTTCATTGCACCCCCCCCCCCCCTCCAGTTGCTACTAGGTGAGATGAATCTTTATTGTTCACTTCCCTTTCCTTCCAAAACCTGTTTATGCAAGAAAGTAATACTGCCACTCCAAATCTCTCCAAGTGCTGTCGAACAATGGATAATGCTACTTGATATGAAATGGCATTCTTCCAGCATAATGTGCTGTTGAAGCAGATTTTGCCTAAGCAACAATGCTATCTCTCTTAATTTATGAGAAGCACGTTGACATTTTAACTAAGTTGAAGTTTATTTTGTGTTGAATGCTCTCTGTGGAATAAGGGATTTATCTCTCCCCCCTGCCCCAACACACTCAACATTTCATTCCCATCACTTGTGGAGTACTTGGAAGTCAGATGATCATCAATTTGAAGCAGTGCTGGTAGCCTGGAGAGCCTGGCTTTGATTCATCATACGGCACTCAATTAGTTTTAATGAAACATTTAAAAACCAACCTCCATTACAGATTCTGATCGGAAGGGAAGCCTTGCAATTGCATTGTAAACGGGACCTTTTGATCAGCCTAGAATTATGATCCGCACCCTGGAAGCTGCTGCTTAACAGTCACACCAGAGAGATAATAGTTCTTTAAAAACCTTGTTTTTTTTTCTTTATATTAAGTACAGTAAAAATTTGCCGGGGTTCACCAGAAAGCTTTATATCGAAAGAATGCAGGAAAAGGCTACATCTTTTAGGCTGAATTCTGTTCTATGAAATCATCATTGCTTAAAATATATTTTGTTGGCTGCTATCCAGATATGTCTGTGTGCAGCATGTAATGAAGCAGATAGCGCTGGAGTTGTTGGCTAAAAATGTAGCTTGTTAAGTCAGATTTCTGAAGTTGTGCCCTGTTGCAGTGTGTACGAGGCAGGTCAGACTGATCTTCAACATCACAATCCTCCAATCCCTCGGGAGCTGTGGGATTCACTTGAAACATCTTTTTACAGTGTGAAAGTGATCTTTTGGTATTAACTGTGCCAAGTTCAAATTCAATGCAGCTAAGACCTGCTTTAATTAGCTTATAGGGTTATACAGTGGTGGAATACAAGCTCCATTTCTGATAGCTGGCAGAGTGGTCTAGAAATTGATGCCTGGCATGTACTCATTGTTCATGGAAACCTATCTATCTTTCTGCAATCCTAGAGTCCTTGGTGCAGTAGGCTTGTGCTGGTAAATGTGCATGAGTCTGGGTGTGGATTGTATACAGATGGTGGTACTGTGGGGTAATGTGATGGATGGGCATGCTGTATGTTGGAATGGGAAGGGTATTTTGTTTAATGAATTTTAGGTCCCACACAACATTAGTTTAAACAGCACACAAAAAAACTGACTTCATGCACATAACACCTTCCAGAGCTGCCTTGAATTTTCATGTTTGTATTGTGTGTATGGCCACTTGCTGTTTGTGCTAATCGTTATGTAGGTGAAGAGTTAAGGCTATTGCCGTGAAACTGTGCCAATATTTAAGCAGGAGGAGGAAAATTCTGCTTAGATTGTAGCTTTCAGATAAAGCATTGTTGTGGTTTGGGCGATAGCCATCTCTGTCTGATTCAATGCTTCTTTATTGATAATTTGAGATGGCTGGAGGCACAGAATAGATTGATATAGATATAAATGTTCTTCTAAACTAAGCCATATGATTAGCATGTTCTAATTCTGACCCTGGCACTTCCTCAACAGTACAATTGTATGTGAAAATGATAGTAATAAGATGTATATTAACCTTGGAAGGGGTGGCACAGTGCTTGGCGCTGCTGCCTCACAGCATCAGGGACCTGGATTCAATTCCAGCCTTGGGTATCTGTCTGCGTGGAGTTTGCACATTCTCCCTGTGTTTATATGGATTTTTGCTGGGTGCTTCAGTTTCCTCTCACAGTCAAAAGACATACAGGTTAGGTGTATTGGCCACAGTTGTGCGTGTGTGTGTCCGTGTCTGTGCCCCGCTAGCGAAGCTGAGCTGGGGCAACCCAGAAGCCCCAGACATATATGCTGCCTTGTTGGACAATAGAATAGTGGGTAGAGGTACCACTGGTGAAAAAATGGCACTACACAAAGTCAGGCCTTCACGAACCTCCATGCTGAACGTGGTGTAAAAGTGGGTTTTTGTTGAATAAAATAGGTCATGCTTGGCAGGGAACACTTGGTTTTGGAAGTCAATAGAAACTCTAGTTATACAGTGAAAATTTCGGTTTCGCAATTGCCTATGAGTGCACTGGTATCAAAGAGAATAAATGTTCACTGAGTCCCCTTTAAATCATATATTCACCCGGAATCCAGTTTCGGGTCTGAGCTGGCCTCTATTATAGGCAATTCAGAAGTTGTGCTGATTTAGTAATACTGTTTGCATGATGTAAGCATACATATTCAACACAGAAAGCAGAACTAAATGCAAAAGAGTAATTTGAAATTGACGTATTTTGAATGGAATAGGGACCCCACTCTGGCTTGCTATTGACCCTGTAGTTCCACATCTGTAACAATGCCTGTCTCTACCCCTGCTTCAGCCCGTATACGACTGAGATCATCTTGTTTGTGCTTTTTTGCACTTCAGGACTCAACTATTCCAATACTCTACTTGCCAATCTCCTATCTTCCAATATCCCATCAACTGAACCTAATTGAAAACTTTACCCTAACCCTCTCTCACAATCCCACCCACTCATCATCCCTGCGCTTGCCGACCTATAATGACTCCCAGTCGCCAAATGCCTCCATTTAAAACTTTCATCCTTGTGTTCAAAAGCCCTCCATGGCCTCACCACTCTATCGCTGTAAGCTCCTCCAACCCTTCTTAATTCTGACCTGCTGTCCATCTACCCCTTTCTGTAACTCTCATCATTGTCTTTAGTTGTCAATGCCCTAAGCCCTGGATTCTCTCCCTGAATCTATCTCTCTCTCCTCCCCACTCACCCTTAAACCAATAGGTTTTCTGTCCCATTGCCTTATCCTCTATCTTGATGTCAATTGTCTTTCTGGTTACCTTCTTGTGAAGTGTTTAACTACATTGAAGCCATTGTAAATGTAAGCTGATATAACTAGCTCCTGTTATATTTATGGCATGCAAGGTAGAAGAAATTAAGACTTTCTTGACTTGAAGATTGTGGTTTGGGGGCTAGTGAATTTGAATGTTTCAGTTAGCTAAGAAACCATTAATGCTAAGTTTGCCCCTCATCTCAGTCTGTGTTAATTAACAGCAAGTATTCGGCTGGACATGAAACCTGGCTTGTAAAGTGCATGCTAATGATCTTTAATTTGCTGAAGTGTGATGCTGTAGCAGGTGCTAAACAAATACAGAGCACAATAATTGGTAAGCAATCCTTTTGGCTTTTCTTTATTGCTGCTGATGTCTGCAGTGGTGAAATGTGCTGTTACCAAAAGACAGATTGATTGTACAATGTCACATTCTACCCACAGTGACTGCAAAACAAAAGGTGCAACATTGACACAAACTATCATGGTGACTAAAAGACAGCGAAGCATAAGGCACTTGAGAAAGTACAGCAGTAGCTCGGTCCTTACATGATGCACCGAGCACATTAAATGACTTGGTTATTCATCTCATTACCCATACCCTGCTCACTCACAGAAAATTATGTTTTTGGATAGTGAAGTGGGGGTAACGTAAAGCGATAAAAGCAAAATACTGCGGATGCTGGAATCTGAAACAAAAACAGAAAATGCTGGAAAATCTCAGCAGGTCTGACAGCATCTGTGGAGAGAGAATAGAGCCAACGTTTCGAGTCAACTCTGACGAAGGCTCATCTGGACTCAAAACGTTGGCTCTATTCTGTCTCCCCAGAGATGCTGTCAGACTTGCTGAGATTTTCCAGCATCTTTGCAACGTGAAGTGATTTGGTTTCTGTGCCACCATATTCTGAGAGTCCAGTTTGTTAAAAATGCAAGTTGTAGTTTTCTTCAACTTGGAAAGAAATTTGTACATTAACTGCCACAGTTGTATATAATTACAAGGCAGATAATTTTTCCTCTGATAATTGTAAGTAGATTTTATTTGCACAGTTGAATTCCTGCAGTCAGCCACCAGCTGTGTTTGTGAAGCTTATCGGCTTATTCGTCTGTGGGGAAGTCATCCCTTAGTGAACTGTTGCATCATCTGCTTAGGAAAGATGGATGGAAGCAATTAGCCCAGGGCCATAGCCCATTGTGTAGTTTCTTCTCTGGGTCTGGCTGCGGTGATCCACAGCTTGATTGATGTTTAGAATTGATTTAGCCGATGTTAACGTGCATTGGTAGTGGTCTTTGGTAAAGGTTTGGCTCTGGCACCAATTTTGTTTTGTGCCAAAAATTTTGAAAAGATAACTGTAGCCTTTTGCTGATAGGCATCTCCAAATACCAAAGGTATATGCCACAAGTAATGTGGCAATTGTAGATCATGCAGGTGGTGCTGGGCTAGTTCCAGGCTGCAGTTCTTTGTGGATACATTTAAACATTGTTTAAGGTTTAAAGTTTATTTATTAATTATTTACTTATTAGTGTCACATGTAGGCTTACATTAACACCGCAATGAAGTTGCTATGAAAATCCCCCAGTTGCCACACTCTGGCACCTGGGGGAGAATTTAGCATGGCCAATACACCTAACCAACACATCTTTCGGACTGTGGGAGGAAACCGGAGCACCTGGAGGAAACCCATGCAGACACGGGGAGAATGTGCAAACTCTGCACAGACAGTGACTCAAGCCAGGAATTGAACCCGGGTCCTTGGTACTGTAACCTGGTGTTGTTAAAATTCTTACTGTAGGGCAACAGTGCTAACTGCTGTTACAACATATAGCTTTTTGGGAAATAGATATATGTGGATGATATAGATCAATATGTTTCTATATTATTTCTACAGTGATAGTTTATGTATGCATACCAGAATATGCCACAGTATGAATACAGTGCTTACAATTCCATTTCCAGGAAACATGAAGCATATTAGCCACACATGTTTTAATGCCTGCATTTTTAATCTTGGTATTATTAAATTTTCTCCTGCATTTGGTAATGAAGTCTAGGAAATAAATTGTATGACTTGTTCTTCATAGGTTTGAGTGATAATCCTGTAGGTGATTTTTAAAAAACAACTCTCATTCCCTGGGAAGGGTTGGAATCTCTCTCTGGGGAGTGAAATTCAAACTTGGAAAGATCATTAACTTTCCCACAAGGTGTGAGGGTCAATGTCTGGCCTTTTGTTTTGAACGGCCTCCATCTGTAAACCATTCACTCTCTGTGAAAATATTTCTTCACAGTAAACTTTGAGCTTTGGAGTGCAACAGTTAGATCTGCCTTGTCTAGTTAGTGAATCCGATACACTACAATAAGAGAATTCATATGTTATCTGCTGAATTTTGTGGATAGTCATTTAGTGTGTGTGAAAACGAAGTGAAATATGACTAAGTATTCAGAGAATGTGGATTTATACTGATATTTAAGGATGTGTACTTAATTTATAAATATTGTGGAATGTTATAAATTAGAGAAATCTAACCATTGCAGACTCATCCTCTGTATTTCAAGTTGGGGCAGCATGGTGGCACAGTGGTTAGCACTGCTGCCTCTCAGCACCGGGGACCTGGGTTCGATTCCCGGTTTTGGTCACTGTGTGGAGTTTACACATTCTCCTCGTGTCTGCGTGGATTTCCTTCAGGTGCTCCGGTTTCCTCCCACACTCCAAAGATGTTTGCCGTGCTAAATTGCCCCTTAGTGTCAGGGGGATTTGCAGGGTAAATATGTGGGGTTACGGGGATAGGGCCTGGTTGGGATTGTTGTCGGTGCAGGCTCGATGGGCTTCCTTCTGCACTGTAGGGATTTTATGATTTATGGGGATCCACTTTTTTTCTACATTTCTTTCCCCTCCCCTGCAAAAAAAAATCTCTCAACATTTATTGCATATAAATAACACGGTTCCGTTTACAGTCAATGCGCCACCACCTTTCAGCTGGACAATTATAGATGGCCTTTAATGTCCAATCACGTTCTAGTTGGTGCGGATTCATCATTTATCTATCTTCGTATTACATCTGTCAGTTTCTGCAGCTAGAGTTACAAAAGTCAACTTATTTTCTTTCAGTGGTATTTCATGGACCGCCTCCAGCCAAGGTCAAGCGAGAATCCGACGGCCCAAATACGGATGTGTCCTGCCGTCACAAGCAGCGCCTCAGTTCTAGTTATGGTGAAAACTGCCTCTACAGTTATAGGTACGCAATGTGTTATTCTTAGATTTGAGCAATCCTCAACTCTTTGTGCTTTTTGCTTCCACAACAACTGTCATTTCATTAGCTGTGAAGTGCTTTAAGACATTGAGAGTGTCAGTGATGTGTCATACAAGTACAAATTTTTTAAGTTGCCTTATTTTTTTCTGCTTTATTTCGCTCCGAGTCTTTACTACCCTCCCCACTCCTCATCCTGTACCTTGGCTCATTAAGTGCCCTTGCTTCTGCTGTAACTCCAGCTGAGCCTGCACCATTCTTCCCTTCAAAGCTTTTCCCTTTGTGTTCTCCAGTGATGATTTTTTTTTTGTGGGTGATGCGCGATATAACTCACGAGGCTAGAGATGCTCGAGGAAATAAAGGCTTTTATTGACTACTACAATAGAGCTACCATATATAATACACGACCCCAGACTGAAGGGTCCCAGACAGAGCAGTGACCTTTATACCTCTCCCAGGAGGCGGAGCCCGACTGGGATGTACCATAATAACTATAATACAGGTAGAACAGCCCAACCCTAACCCCAACAGTAACATGTAGAACAGCCCAACCCTAACCCCAACAGTAACATATATACAAACTCATAGTACTGGCCAGACCCTGGCTCAGTACTACCTGGTGGGAACCAACGATGGTTCACCACAGTGGGGCATGGCTGTCGCTGGCTGACTGGCATTTATTGCCCATCCCTAGTGGCCTGAGGGCAATTGAGAGTCAACCACATTGCTGTGGCATCACATGTAGGCCAGACAAGGCAAAGATGGCAGATTTCCTTCCCTAAAGGGCATGAGCAAACCAGATGGGTTTTTCTGACAATCAACAATGGTTTCATGGTCATCTTTAGATTCTTAATTCCAGATTTTTTTTAATATTGAATTCAAATTCCAACATCTGCCGTGGCAGGATTCCAACCTGGGTCCCCAGAGCATTAACTGAGTTTCTGGATTAATAGTCAGCATTAAACCACTAGGCCATGACCTCCCCTTCAAGTACGTCACATCATGCTTGTCACATAATCTTTACTCATTCTGATTTTGAAGCAATTGTTTGACAGTCAAGTGAACATCCCCATCATCTATCCTGGTGCACATGTGTTCCCGCAACTTTATTTCTTACTGTACTTTTATTATTCTGATAGTCACACGGTCTATAGCACAGGGAGGACATGCTTGCAGTTTCAAAGGTGGTCGGGGGTAGGTGGAATGTGGAGACCACAATCCGATAGCCATGGCCCTGTTGAATGGTGGAGCAGATTTGAAGGGCCGAATGGCTTACTACTCCTTGTTCATCTGTATGTTCGTAAACTGTGACTCAGGCTGACTGGGAGTAGCCTATTGCTCCATACATTGTAATGATTACAGAACTACTTGTAAAATACACTGAAGAGTGAATTTTGCCACGATAAGAAAAAGATAAAAACACAAAACACTGGATAAACTCAGCAGATCTGGCAGCATCTGTGGAGATGGCCCAATTCTCCGACTTCGCTAACAACCGGGATTCTCCTGTCCCGCTGCACTGAATGGAGATTTGGCTGAATGTCAAATTGTTCGTCGTCACTGGCAGTGGCGGCGGGCATGAATGGCCGGAGAATTCCGGCCAGAGTTTGGGATCTAATTTACAGAGTGAGGATGGCTGATTGGTATAGTTGTTAAATTAGTCCAGCCTAATTTAAATGTGCATGTAGACCAATTTTTGAAGGAACCCTGTGTTCTGAAAGACAGCTCTTGCATGGAAAAATAATTAAGGTAGATTTTAGATTCTTTCCCACGGTTAGCGTCAGCAATTGAATTTTAGCCGCACCTGCTGTGAGGGTACTACAATTTTCCTCAGTGACTCTGGGTCAGGGAGAGGAAATTACACCAAGGCTGAATGGGTGGTTAACAGTGAGGCAGTGTCTTGGGCTACAAGAAGATATAGATGGAATGGTCAAATGGGCAGATAAGTGGCAGATGGAATTTAACCTTGAAAAGCGAAGTGATACAGTTTGGAAGGAGTAATTTGACAAGGAGATACTCGGTGAATGGTAGGACACTAGGAAGTTCTGTGGAACAAAAGGACCTTGGCGTGTTTGTCCACAGGTCTCTGAAGGCGGAAGGGCATGTTAGTAGGGTGGTGAAAAAGGCACATGGGACACTTGCCTTTATCAATCAAGGCATAGATTACAAAAGCAGGCAAGTCATGTTGGAGTTGTATAGAACTTTGGTGAGGCCACAGCTAGAGTTCTGTGTGCAGTTCTAGTCACCACATTATGGAAAGGATGTGATTGCACTGGAGGGGATGCAGAGGAGGTTCACCAGAATACTGCCTGGGGTGGAACATTGAAGTTATGAAGAGAGATTGTGTATGCTTGGGTTGTTTTCATTGTAAGAAGTTTAACAACACCAGGTTAAAGTCCAACAGGTTTATTTGGTAGCAAAAGTCATTGGAGCAGAAAAGACTGAGGGGTGACTTAATCGAGGTGGCATGGATAGAGTGAATAGGGAGCAGCTGTTCCCCTTGGTTGAAGGGTCCGTTACGAAGGGGCATAGGTTCAAGGTGTGGGGCAGGAGGTTAGGGGGGGGGGGGAATGTGAGGAAAAGCTTTTTTACCCAGAGGACGGTGGAGGTCTGGAATGCGCTGCCTGGGAGGGTGGTGGAAGCGGGTTGCCTCATATCCTTTAAAAAGTACCTGGATGAGCACTTGACACCTCATAACATTCAGGGCTATGGGCCGAGTGCTGGCAGATGGGATTAGGTGGGAGTTCAGGTGTTTCTAATGTGTCGGTGTGGACTCGATGGGCCAGAGGGCATTTTCTGTGCTGTATTGTTCTATGCGATCTCACTCCAGTTTCTGTTGGAAAGTACCTGACCTGGCCTGAAGTAGTTTCAAATGTTGCTTTTCACAATCTTAACACCCCCAATCCCAAATTAAGGCTTCACTTTAGTGAAAATCACGAATCATGGAGAAATGATGAGGAAATTGTACCCTGAGGAATGTGGCCTGGTTGAGAAACTGCTTTTGAATAGATTTGTATCGTATGGGCTATCATCGAAGGTGACACACAAATCGCCTCAGGGCACACAGTTTTACATAAAGAGCTGTTAATTGTAACAGGTTGATGCAGACTATTGTATTTCCACTCAACTATTCACCAATGCTAACCTAAAATGCAAAGTGAATGATGTGCTAAGTGAAACACCAGCAAAGTATCTAATCTTTGTGCTTTTTCTATTTGCAGTGCCTATGATAGGAAACCCCCCGCTGGGTTCAAGCCATTAACTCCACCAGCCACCCCTGTGTCTCCAGTCCATCAGAATTCCCCTCTTTCTCACCTCTCCCCCCCAGCAGTGCCAGCCTCGGCCCATGGCCCGATATCATCCCCCGTGCAGCCTGCAGTTCCCGCGTCAACTCCACAACAGCAGCAACAGACCTTCGCAGTACCTCGACCTCCCCAGCCCCCACTTCAGATGTCGCAGACCCTGAGCGAGTCCCAGTACACGCCAGAGCACAGGTAAGAATGTGCTGACGGTTTATAGCAGTCCCAACTTAGTGCTTAAAAGTGCTCCATGAATCTTGCAAGAAAATAGTGGCCCCAGTTCCTGATTACTTTTTGGATCTGCGCATGTTGTGAAATCTTTTCCCCAGTCAGTTCTGTCTCACTGTGAAGATTTTGACCCCTGGTCTCTGCTTCATCCCACAATCTCAGTCAGGCCTGCAGGAGAAATGCCACAGTTGACAGTAGCATTCCTTGTAATAGGAAACGAAGAAATCATTGCCCAAAGGCAATGGGTGTCGCAGTGGTGAGCACTGCTGCCTCACAGCTCCAGGGACCCAGGTTCAATTCCAGCTTCAGCAACTGTCTGTGTGGAGTTTCGAGTTCTCCCCATGTCTGTATGCGTTTCCTCCGGTTTCCTCCCACAAGATGTGCCGGTCAGGTTGATTGGCATTGCTAAATTGCCTCTTAGTCTCAGGGAGATTAGTAGGGTAAATGTATGGGGTTATGGGAATAGGGACTGTGTGAGATTGTTGTCAGTGCAGGCTCGATGGGCCGAAAGGCTTCTTTCTGCACTGTAGGGATTCTATGAGTCAAAGCCCTACTGCAGTGAGGACAGCCTGCATTCAGTTGTGATGGCCCCTGTGGTGGAATAGCCAAGCTCCACTGTCTTGGCTTGTGAAAACCTGGCAAGATGAGTGAAGAGGCTAGCTGAGGAATTGTACCTCAGTGTGAACCAAGACTTTGAATGGAGGCAGAAGGGCAAACAATGGTGAGTGTGGGGGGAGGGGGGGTGGCACAGTGGAGAAGGGAACATTTACTGGAGAAGCTGATCTTGGTGCACTTTATTCCACTGGAATGTGCATTCTGAACGAGGGGGGTAAAACTTACCCCAAGATGCTACTTGGTTCAATTATTACATGCTGCACTTGCAAAAGACAGGCTTAACTTTTGTCTTTAAAATACCAACCCCACTAATTGGATGAGTTATCAGCAGAAATAGCGCACAGCGGAACGCACTGGGCTCTTTGGCTCATGTTCCCCTACCCAGGAGGGAAGGAATTTTATTTCTAAGGTCAAATCCTTTATCTCCCTGCTTCTATGTGCATATGGGAGTTATTTTGGGCAGATCAGAATTAAGGACCTATTAGGAGCTGCCCTTCTCCTAAAGGAGTGCAGGAAGATGTGCTAAAAGGGCGCAGTATTTCGGGCAACGGCAGCTCCCGGGATGGCACCTGCTTCCGTGGCGGCTTTTGCTTCCCACAATTCTTGGCTTTCACTCTTGCCAAGTGGTATGCACGGGATGCTGGCTACAGACCATCTGGAAGTGTTTGTTCCGATGGAGACATACCAGCGATGCTATGGATTTCAGCTTGGCAGGCACTTTGATACGAAGTGGAAATGGGACTAATCTGCCCGCAGTCAGCTGTGAAGGATCGTCTTGCACAGAAAGTGGTGCCGGAGGCCCAGATGATTTGCAAAGAGCTGATTTTGTGTGGGATCACCTTTCAAGGTGCTAAAAGATTCTCGAGTGGTAAATTTTGGATGTGTACTGACTTACCCTCCTGAAGAGAAAGTAGTTTTGAGACCAAACCAACATTATTTTAATGTGAAAGTGCCATTCTATGACAATACTATAACCCCTGTGTTCAGTTCTGCAGTCCAGGAGTTCATGGCCTGTTACCAAATCAAATGAGCGGGATTTCTGCCCCCTCACCCCAGAGGGTGCAAACATCGGGAAACCCCGTTGACAGCAGCGGGACTGGAAGATCCCACCACCAGCCAATGGTGGGCTGTCTCTGCCGCTGCCAAAAATGCTGGGGGGGTATGTGAGAAAATACCATCCAATGTCTCTCTCCAAAATGTATGCTTTCAACCCAGGCCACCCTCTTAGAGTCACATTTATTGTACAGTTTGTATGGTTGGCCTTTCAAATAATTGCCTTTATGCTTCATAGAATCCCTACAGTGCAGAAGGAGGCCGTTCAGCCCATCAAGTCTGCACTGATTCTGACAGAGTATCTTCCCCAGGTCCTCTCTCCCGCCCTATCCCCGTAACCCCAAACATTCACGGGGCGCTCTGCTAGTAATCCAGAGACCCAGGGTAATGCTCTGGAGACCTGGGTTCAAATCCCACCATGGCAGATGGTGAAATTTGAATTCAATAAAAAAATCTGGAATGAAAAAGTCTAAAGATGACCATGAAACCATTGCCGATTATCACAAAAGTCCATCTCATTCACTAATGTCATTTAGGGAAGGAAATCTGTCACCCTTGCCTGGTGTGGCCTACATGTGACTCCAGAGCCACACCAATGTGGTTGACGCTCAATGCCCTCCGGGATGGGCAATAGATGCTGGTCCAGCCAGTGACGCCCACATCCCATGAATAATTTTTTTTTAATTACCATGGCTAATCCCCTTAACCTACACATTTTTGGATATTAAGGGGCAATTTAGCATGGCCAATCCACCTAGCCTGCATATCTTTGCAGTGTGGGAGGAAATCAGAGCACCTGGAGGAAACCCATGCAGACAGTAATCCAAACCAGGAATCGAACTCTGGTCCCTGGTGCTGTGAGGTATGATGTGGAGATACCAGCGTTGGACTTGGGTAAACACAGTAACACTGAGGCAGCAGTGCTAACTACTGTGCCACCATCCTGCTGTTAATATGTTTATATGTGTCTACACATGATGTAAAGGTTTGTTAGCTATCCCTGGTGCTTCATAATGTGCATCTGGTGTTCAACCGACATGCATTTGTACCAAATTACAACAATTGCAGACAATCTGGGCAACAATCCATAATATTACGGAGAGTGCGGAAACGAGAGAAGAGTGGGCTACCCAGATTTATTTGAGGCACACAGAAGATATTTATTCAACCCTTTTTTTAAACATCTGGCTAATAAAGAGCCCTTTGATGCTAGTGTGCTGTGTCTTGAGAGGTGACTGACACTGACTTTGTTTTATCATCAAAGGTTCCACCGGCAGATGTCTGAGCCATGCCACCAATACCCACCCCAGTCAGGAGTCTCCAGTGACAGTCGGCAAGTTTACCAACGCCAGATGTCCGAACCGATGCCTTCGCCATCTCCTCAGGGCTTTAAGCAGGAGTACCATGACTCGCGTTATGATCATATTGCTACAGGCGTCAGTGGTCCCAGCAGACAGAATTTCCAGCCCCCCCTCGGGATTAAGCAGGAGCCAAGAGACTACTGCTATGACTCAGGTTGGTTCCCCGATTCGGGCCTGGTGGTGAGGCCTACAGATCGCGTTGACCTGTTATTTCAGTAGGTGTAAAATGAGTTTTTTCTTAAGTTGTCAAATGATTGAGTTGTCGATGGTTTGAAGGAATGAGTCTGGCCAGCCTTCCTGCCCTTGGGTATTTTATTATCTTTGACATCAGCAAGCTGAGAGATTTGTTACCACGGCGATAGGCCTTGGTTGGCATTTCACACACTTACTTCATGGATGTTGTTTGACAGATGTGGCTGAGAATGCTTTACAAAAGTGACCTTTCATTTAGGCCAACCTTTCATGGGAGGTGAGGGGGAAGTCACCAGCTTTCGGAATAACTCACTTCCTCTAGTTTTTATTTTTAATGTCCGTGGATTGTCCTGTGTTAGGTAGCAGGTCCTTTGTGCTTAAAACCAAAATAAGCCTTTAAAAGAGTTGATATTTAAAGGTCAATCTTTTTTCATGCAGTTTGCAAAACTGTTTCTTCAAGTGTGTTATTAATTTGATGCTCTGTCATGTGACTGTAAACTCTTCTAATCAGCTTAGGACTAAAAATACCATCACCTATAAGAGGCTGAGTGGTGATCTACAGTAAAGCTAAGCAGATGGTAAAGATTTAAAGCTAAAGGACAACGTCTAATAGCGTCCAAAGATTTAAGAGAACAGATTTTTTTTCTAATGTAGGTCATGGTTACACATGATTTTAAATAATAAATAAATAAAGTTTTCCTTCCCATGTTCACGTTGACTACCGAAAGGTGTTTATTGGTCCATCTGACAGATTAAAAAATCCAGGGAGTACTGGTTTGCGAGCAGAGACATCTGATTTAATTGGACAATGGCCAGGAAACAGCTGCTTTCTTTGCAGGTGTTGCTGTCACCTGTCAGTCCAGTGGAACTGGCTGACCCAGCTTTGCATGCTGGTTGGAGATGGGTCGGAGTGGAGAATTTATTTGTAATAGCTAGACAGTTGTTGTATCCCCTCCAAAAATTAAATAATTCCCCTATTCCACTTAGCACAATGCAAGGAGGTTAGGTTGATTGGCCCATGCCCCTTAGTTTCAAAGGCACTAGCAGGGTAAATACATGGGGTTACAAGGATAGGGCCTTGGTGGGATTGTTGTCGGTGCAGGCCCGATGGGCCGAATGGCCTCCTGTTGCACTGTCGGGTTCTATGATTCTACGAAATGATGCCAGTTCGCTAAAATGGTTGTGTTACAGATTCCACAGCAATTGCCTGGTTTTCCTGTTTACTTTTCCTAAATCAGAGAATCCCTACAGTGAAGAAGGAGGCCATTCAGCCCATTGAGTTTGCACCGACTGTGTGACGGAGCACCCTACCCAGGCCCTATTCCCGTAACCCGATATATTTACCCCACTAATCTCCCTAACCTACACACCTTTGGGTGCTAAGGAGCAATTTAGCATGGCCAATCCACTGAACCAGTCTTTGGACTATCGGAGGAAACCCACACAGACACCGGGAGCATGTGCAAACAGACAAGTCCACATTGTCACCTTCCCTACCAGATCTGGAAAAGAACTCCCTTGCAATTTGCAACTATTTCCTTCTGCCATTCCATGGCTGTGGCTTCATTGAAGAACTCTTTACACGTCCTCTTATTGCTTTGTTCAAAAGCTTGGCCTAGATCTCATTATTCTTTAGACCTCCTACAAACATGTCTCTAAGGTTGCTTTTTTAAATTCGGGCCATACTACAGTGGGGGAGAGAGTTTCTTTAATTCGAGAATGTAATCTGCAACAATCTCACGTGGCCAAGTGCAACCCTCAGTCAACACTCATTTTTAGTTGTCGTAAGAATCCAAAGTCTCATTTAATGTCAGAATAATCCATAGAACTGGGATCTTGCAGCCCAAATTGGTTTGACCAGATGGACTGTCTGGCTGCTTCATGTTGAGGAAAATATCTTTGTTATCCTCATCTCTTTTGTTTGCTTCCAACAGAAAATGTAGCCTTTACATCAGTCCGCTTTGTGAAGATTGAATCCCCCCCATTGTCCCCAAATATGCCTTCTGTGCCATTTGTTTATTGTGTTCCATGCTGACTCACTGTGTACCTGAATACAACATGCACACATACAGAGGAATCTTTTAGATCCTTCAAACTTCTTCAAGTTCAACTTTGAGTTTCAACAAGTGTGTCACAGATGTTCTTCAGGCCTTAAAACTTTTAAGAATTCTATCCTATCCTATCAGCTTTTGCTTTGATGTTGCATGGAGAACAGATTAACATGTGGGTTCACAGCAAGCAGCTACTATTGAACCAATTTTACTTGCGCTTCTCCACCAGGAGGGCAATGTAACAAAATGCTCAGGCCTTGCAATATATTGCAGTCACAGCCGCTTCTTTTAATGGAGTGTGGGCTGGGCAGAAGAAGGTAATATGGAATTTGATAGTGCAGTGAAAACCAAAATTTTAAACTGCTCTCATAGGAAAATAGGAGTGAGGTATGGTGGCACAGTGGTTAGCACTGCTGCTTCATGGCACCAGGACCCGGGTTCGATTCCCAGCTTGGGTCACTCAGTCCAGAGTCTGCATGTTCTCTGCATGTCTGAGTGGGTTTCCTCCCACAGTCCAAAAGACGTGTTGGTTAAGTGCATTGGCCATACTGAATTCTCCCTCGGTGTACCTGAGCGCACACAGTGTGGTGACTAAGGGATTTTCACAGTAGCTTTATTATAGTGTTATCGTAAGCCGACTTGTGACACTAATAAATAAACTTTTACTTCTGAGTAGGCCATTTGGCCCTTGAACTAGCTCTGTCATTCATGGCTGATCTTCTACCTGCAGACATTTTCCTACATTATCCCCATTTCACTTGATACATATTTAATATCTAGAAATCTATCGATCTCTACCTTGAATATACCCAATGACTGAGCCTCCTGAGACCTCTGGAGTAGAGCTTTCCAAAGACTCGCCACCCTCCAAGGTGAAGACATCCCTCCTCATCTCAGCCCTCACTGGGCTACCCCCGATTCTGAAACTGTGTTCCCCACCTCTAGCTAGGGGAAACACCCTTCCTGCATCTACAACGTTGAGTTCTAAGAATGTTGCATACTTCAGTGAGATCACCTCTCATTCCTTTAGATGCTAGAGAATATAAGGCCAGTCTCCTCCTGGAATATAAGGCCAGCCTCTCCCCGGCTAGCTTTCAGTGACTCATGAACAAGGGCACCCAGGCCCTTTTGGACATCAACACTTCATGTAAATACAGAGGAAGCCATTGCTATGGATTCAGCCTGATTTTTGATTCATGATGGGTTCACTGCAACCAAGTCACTTCTTCACATGGGCTGGAATTCTCCGGCCATTCACACCAGTGGGATTCTCCAGTCCTGTCGGCAGCGCACCCTCGCCTGCAGGTTTTCTGCTGGCGTGGGGTGGCGCCAATGGGGATTCCTATTAATGGCAGCAGGACCAGAGAATCCCACCGCCAGCAAACAACGTGCCACCTCCCGCCGAGGGAAACGCGCAACTGGGAGGCTGGAGAATTTCACCCATGGAGACTGCATAAGTACACCTTTTGCAACAGGACTCACTATTTAGTGATTAGCTAAAAAAAAATCTTTTGGTTTGTCCCCTTCAGTTGCCGATGTGGCATTCATCGCAGCCTAACTGCTAACTCCACCTGAGGATTGGCTAAGCCCCTCTTACATTGCAGATCTGACCTCTGTGAATGTGTTCAACAGGAGTCAACAAACTAGGTGAAGTCAGCAGTATCTGGTTTAAAATCTTCCCAATTGTTTATGTTGGTATCCATCTTCACACAATGGTATAGAATTAGAATATGGTGAGATCACCTATTGGGCATTAATGAGCAGTTGAGTTCTGGTACCCCAGGCCTTCGGGCCACTTGCAAATAGCTTTTGAGGCAGTTTTACACTCCCAAGGTGCTGATAAAACAGATGTGTGGTACCCTCAGTGTTGTCAACGTTCTGTAGTATAACTTCCAGTGACCTACATTCTCTCTGGTCTTTGAACTGCATCCACAGGGTTTTGTGCTGAATAAGTAGGTCGCCAAGTTACTCGAGCCAGGAGCATCAAACCAGCTCGAGTAAATTCATTTGAGGAAGAGCAGTCTCGGCTCTCTGACTCTCAACATCTGTGGAAGGCACAGTGGTTAGCACTGCTGCCTCACCGTTCCAAGGACCTAGGTTCAATTCCCAGCTTGGGTGATTGTCTGTGTGGAATTTGCACATTCTCCCTGTGTCTGCGTGGGTGTTCCAGTTTCCTCCCACCGTCCAAAGATGTGCGGGTTAGGTTGATTGGCCATGCTAAATTGCTCCTTAGTGTCCCGGGATGCTTAGGTTAGAGGGAGTAGCAGGGTAAATATGTGGGGGTACCGGGATAAGGCCTGGGTGGGATTGTTGTCGGTACAGACTCGATGGGCCAAATGGCCTCCTGCACTGCAGGGATTCTATGAGCCTCCATCCATCCAGAAGCCTTAGCAGAATATCGAAGTCCCTCCACGTCAATTCTAAATGACTCCGCTTACTGAAAATTTGGGATGAACTGAGGTCTTGTTTAAATTTCTCAATTCAAAATGACATTGGTCGAGATGTGGGATTTGCTGGTGTTCTGGCCTCAGGATAGTAAGACGATGAACGTGGAAGGTCGGAACAGAGAGCGAGAGGGACAGTTAATAGCATTGCAAAAAGTGAAGTTGTTCACGTTTTATATGGTTTCAACAATTTAGTGGCCAGATTTTAAAACTTAAATATTAAATTGAAGTAGGTTCCCCTGTGAAGAACCCAATGTTGTGCAAATGAAGCCTTTAATCAGGAGTGGGAGGAACATAAATATGGGTGTAGATCAATGGGGCTGAATAGCTTTTCTCTGTGCTATAGAACTATAGAGTCCTGACAGTGCAGAAGGAGGCCATTCGGCCCATTGAGTCAGCACCAACTCTGTAAGAGCATCTTACCAAGGTGCATCCCCCCCCCCCGGCCACCCACCCCCATAACCCCACATATTACCATGGCTAATCTACCTAACCTACACATCTTGGGACTGTGGGAGGAAACCGGAGCACCCAGAGGAAACTCCACTCAGACTGTCTCCCAAGGCCGGGATCGAATCCGCTGTGAGCCAGCAGTGCTAACCACTGTGCCACCATGCTGCGATGTAATTCTGTTTATGTAGGCAATATGTCTGACTGCTCTAAGTCCCTAATATTCTTTGCTCCTGATGCAGAATCTTACAATTTGGGAGTTTTACTTTTAAGAGAAACAAGAAATAACAGCCTTAAGAACATGGATCAGCCCCGGCAATGTCCAGTTTTCCCATGTTTCTCGCATTGAGCAAGACTGTACACCAGGAACTGATGCTCCCTATTTCAGGGCCTTTTATTTTAAAATTTCATTCTCTTCCCGTAAAGGCAACTGGCATTTTAGATGACGCTTTCATGTTGGAAGTGGCGACAGCTTGTTCTAAGGTTTAAATTTGCACTTGCCTTGGTGTGTAAATTATTAATACACACCTGTTTGTCTTGCTTGTTGAGTTGCCCAGAGATGTTCCTGAGATGTTTCAGTGAGTTGCAATTCCCATCTTATTTTTCACTTGCCTAAATAAACTGTTACGATAAATGTCCTCGTCTCCACCTGTTTAATTCCTCCTTTTTTCTCTCTCTCAATCTTTCTGTATAGAAGTGCCTAATTGCCAATCCTCTTACATTTCGGGAGGAAGCTATTACACCAGTCCCAACAACGCAGAAGGTAAGTCATGCCATTTTTTCCCCCACTGTTTATTGTGATGGTGGGCTGCAATTTTCCCAAAAAACGACTTCACTAGTGATGAGAAAATCAGAGCCGGCGCAACCCAGACTGCGATGGTCCCAAACTCGGTCATTTTTTGGGAGAGTGGTGAGTTGCGTGCTGGTTCTGGGGTTGGGGGGGCCACGCACACTGGTGAGCCTGGCTGTGAAGTGATTGGGCGCCGGTTTGAAAGGGTGCCCCGATCTCCTTGTGTTACTGGAAGACCTCCTCTCTCCCCTCACGGACATCGTGGACCCCCCCCCCCCCCCGCCCCGACCATCGGCAACATTGGGCCCTTCCAATGTGTTCCACTCTATGACCACTGGCATACCGCACCCAGCTCAGGCCCCACCTCCATGGCACTGCCCCTGGCATACTGGCAGTGCCCAACTGGCGCTGTCAGGTTGGCCCTACTAGATGGGTACTGCCCAGCCATGTCCCCAACCACCCAGGATTTCAGTGGCAGCCGGGTATGCAGCAACAACCAAACTTGCAAAGGAACAACTCGAAGGCAATGGCCAACCCTAAATTTGACTTGTTCCTTTGCAATGGGCTGGCTCAGTGGCTAGCACTGCTGCCTCACAGCACCAGGGACCCAGGTTCGATTCCCAGCTTGGGTCACTGTCTGTGTGGAGTTTGCACTTTCTCCCTGTTTCTGCGTGGGTTTCCTCCGGCTGCTCTGGTTTCCTCCCACAGTCCAAAGATGTGCAGGTTAGGGGGATTGGCCGTGATAAATCGACCCTAGTGTCAGAGGATCAACAGGCTAAATATGTGGGGTTACGGGTATAGGGCCTGGATGGGATTGTGGTCGGTGCAGGCTGGATGGGCCATATGGTGGCCTCCTGCACTGTAGGATTCTATGAAATATGGCAATTTTTTCTTTTAACAACTAAAGTTAAATAATGAGAGAAGGATGGGTTCGTACACTCGCCATCAAGCCTTAGTGTTCTATTTAATTTGCTAAAACATCGACATATCTGATTGAAAAACGCAGGTGTAAAAAGAAACCAATCTATTTTGGAACTCTGAGGGTTTAACGGAACTGTTGCCATTCTCAGCGACTGGGGCATCGGCAGCTGCAGGTTTTAGCTGCTTGTTGATGTTGCTTTATGTAAGTTTCCTGGGTAGCAGGGTTATGTGCTGTGGTTAATCTCCAGCTGTACCTCAGCTTCTGGAGGAGTATTGCATGTTTATATATTTAGGAGAAAGCTAGGTAGCTCAAAATCTCAACCCTAAAATGCAGGTGCTGCAACTTGATAAGTATCTTTTTATTTAATTGGGTGTCAGCCTACTTCAAGCAGTCAGCTTTTCTGGCCTATATAATCATATTCTCCTTAAACTTTAAGATCACAAAATGGTTTTTTTTATTGCTTTACCTCCATCCTCTTGCTCCCATCCCCATCTTCTCAGAAGACAAAATGGCTAATCAATGAAATTCTTCTATTTTGGAACGGTGAGGTTATCTCCTTTGGCTGTTGAGTGTAGGCTCCAAGATTTAGCCATTTAACTAGAACTTATATTTTAGACCGTCCAACTTAGAATGCTAAGCAACACTGAAGATTTACTCAAGGCTGCATTATAACAGGAAGGTTGCAGGGCTCTTTGTCCTAGCAGACTGGTTAAGTCTGATTGGTCAATATGGGTTCGGAAGTGCAGATGACCTTTGTATAGTTCCTTTTCAACGTGGTCTCTATAGCCTACAGGAAAGTCGTTATGGTCTCTTCAGAGATGGTGAGGTACCAATTTCATAGAATCCCTACAGTGCAGAAGGAGACTATTCGGCCCATCGAGCCTGCACCGACAGTAAAATCAACCAAGGCCCTATCCCCGTAACCCCACATATTTACCCGGCTAATCTCCCAACACTAACTGGCAATTTAGCATGGCCAATCAATCTAACCTGCACATTGTTGGACTGTGGGAGGGCCCGGAACACCTGGAGGAAACCCACACAGAAATGGGGAGAACATGCAAACTCCACACAGACAGTCACCCGAGGCTGGAATCGAACCCGTGCCCCTGGCGCTGTGAGGCAGCAGTGCTAACCACACTGCCACCATGCTGCCCAGTTAGATCAGTGTTTTTCAAAGTGGGGGTCCCGACCCTCGGGTGGGTCACGGGATATTAAAAAAATGCGTTGCCAAAAATGATCGTGCAAAGATCCTCTGACCCTTTTCCTCTTTTTTTTCTCTCTGGGTAAATGAATTATATATTTCATTGCAATACAGTGTATGACCACATGAGGCAATAAACAGGTCAGTGCACCCTGTATATGCACATGCTGCCAATTTTCTTTCCCTTTCTAGTAAACTGATTGTAGACATGGATTGTTTCCTTATGGGAAAGAGAGAGCCATAGCCAATCAATCTATTAGTCAGGAACAAGAACAGCTTCCGCTGCCATCAGACTTTTGAATGGACCTACTTTATATAAAGTTGATCTTTCTCTATACCCTAGCTATGACTGTAACATTACATTCTACACTCTCTCCTTCCCTTCTCTATGAATGGTATGCTTTGCATTGCAAGCAAGAAACAATACTTTTCACTGTAAACTAATACATGTGACAATAATAAATCAAATCAAATCATCAAATCAAAATCTCATCTGAATCTGCCAGTGAGAACACTAGCTACTCCACTGAGTCCAAGACAGGACAGAGCAGTACTAATGTTAGCTATGAACAGAGCACCAGGGCCTCCGATGAACAACCTGCAAAGAAAAATTAAAATCAGGAACAAAGCAGTATAACGGTGATTTTTCTTTTTGAGGTACGGTTTTGTCAATTGTGCCAACACAGATCAGGATGCAAAGTCCATGCATGTTGAATGCTGTTGGATTGTAATCTGTTGTTCAATCAGATAATGGAGCGGAGGTCAGTAAAACAGGTTACCAATTTACTAGCATCCATTTACCCAGTTGCAGAAAGTTAAAATTTTCTCTGAATACTGTATACAAAAAGAAGCAATATTCTGTGTACAAATCCACAATCTGAGTTGCTTTTTAGTGGCCTTTTCTTCCTGCAGCACTAACATTGGGGGGAAAAAATTCCAGATTTTTTTTGCCCTTCCATCTTGCTGCTTGCATGTCCTTGTTTAAAAAAAAATCTAGTATCTTGTCCGTGCACCACACTGCATTTACCACCTATTGGCCCATTCTGCAAACAAGTCAAATGCCCCAGGGCTGATATGTAAACTGTATTTGTCTGTAACTCAATAGGTCTTATCTCCGTAGCACACAAGGTCTATTGGCTTTGTGTCGCATCAATGTCAACTTTGAGAATTTTTTTGGAAAGCAAGCTCCTATTTTGCTTGAAGAACCTTCTGACTGAATCGAAGTAATGTTGGCAATGGAAGTCTGTAATCAATTAGTCAATTGAAAATGTCCCATCTTTACCCTTTTCTCAGGTTTTCCTTATGAGAAAGATCCACGGCTATACTATGATGATACGTGTGTGGTACCGGATAGAATTGACCGTAAGTGATGTGCTTAACCTATTATTTAATGCAGTTTAACTCTGGTTCCAAAAGAATTATGTGATGGTTCAGTGGCAATCACTTTTGATTGCCAGTCTATATTAAATTAGATTATCTGTTAAATTAGTTGATCTCAACTGAGGGATTAGTAGGATTATGAGAATTGGTGGTTCAAAGCTAGCAGCCTTCATGCGTCTTATCACCAATCAGTGACCCCCATTGGAAGGTGCACTTGTCATAGAGTAATACAGCACAGAAACAGGCCCTTCGGCCCACCATGTCTATGATACCCCCTTCTGCCCCACCAAACCACAACCAGAGTCCAGCCCTTTTTTTTCCTAGTTTCAGACATGGAGAAATGGAAGACTTGCCACCAATCTTCCATTGTGGAAGTTTGGAGTGTGGCCTTTGCACATTCTCTCCATGTCTGACTGGGTTTCCTCCGGGTGCTCCAGTTTCCTCCCACAGTCCAAAGATGTGTGGGTTAGGTTGATTGGCCATGCTAAATTGCCCCTTTGTGTCAGGGGGACCAGCAAGGTAAATATGTGGGGCTATGGGGCTGGGTAGGGTTGTAGTCGGTGCAGACTCGATGGGCCGAATGGCCGCCTCCTGCACTGTAGGGATTCTGTGATTCAGTGGGGATCATGTACTCCAGGTACAGTCGAGGCAAGACCTATTCCAAATAGATGTCCATTGTTGTCAAATGAAGATGCTTTTTGAGTTTGAAAATGTTCATTACTAAGCCTTGAACTGTTGTCAATGATGAGATCTTCAGAGTGGGGTGAGTCAGTTGAGCTGCGGACCTACAGTAATGATGTAAACATTAATTTTTCATTTCAAACAAAAAAATATATACGAATGGAGAATCTAGACCTTGTTTAATGATCCTTTATGGTGATTGAGGAAGGAGGTTGGTGCGTGTACAGGGATGTGTTTTATTGAAAGGGATAAAATTCAGCTATTCATTCTTGCATATGTCACGTGCCAACTGCTGAGACTGAGAGCCTGAGTCAATAACATCCAATGCGAGCCTCTCATGTTTGTTCAAGTCACTCCCGCTCACCAGTGGAATTTTTGTCGGTCCCTGAAGGAATTGGCCATGTGGAAAAGGAAAGCCTCCGCAAGCATTCTTCACACCAACATAAAATATACAAATCTTCTCACTGCTCCTCTGTTGAGCAGAGGTATCCGCAGCAATATGTCCTTTGGGTTGGAGTTTAATTCTGTGAAAATCGGTGTTTATTGAGATGGAAAGCAATCCGTAAGAAAAATGAAACCAGTGTTTCATTCTTTGACTTGATTCTTTTTTTAAAAAACAGATAAAGTCAAGCAGGAATCGCCCGTGTACAGGGAAAATCTGCCATACCAGCGTCGAGGTTCTTTACAGCTGTGGCAGTTCCTAGTAACCCTCTTGGATGATCCATCAAATTCCCATTTCATCGCCTGGACAGGCCGAGGCATGGAATTCAAGTTAATTGAACCTGAAGAGGTAGGTGCTGTGGCAGGACTCTATTATTCATATTTATTTGAATTGATGTTAGTTGGCTGGTGAAAAGGGCAGATGAGACACTTGCTGTTATCAATCAAGGCATAGATTACAAAAGCAGGGAAGTCATGTTGGAGTTGTATAGAACTTTGGTGAGTCCACAGCTAGAGTACCGTGTGCAGTTCTGGTCGCCGCATTGTGATTGCAGAGGAGATTCACCAGGATGCTGCCAGGATGGAACATAAGTTATGAAGAGAGGTTGGATAGGCTTTATTGGAGCAGAGAAGACTGAGGTGTAACCTGGTTGAGGTTTACAGGATTGAGAGACATGGACAAAGTGGATAGAGAGAGCTGTTCCTCCTAGTTGAAGGGTCAACCACAAAGGGACATAAGTTCAAGGTGAGGGGCAGGAGGTTTAGAGGGGATGTGAGGAAAAGTTTTTTTACCCAGAGGGTGGTGGCGGTCTGGAATGTGCTGTCCTGGAGGGTGGTGGAGGTGGGTTGCCTCACATCCTTTTAAAAAGTACCTGGATGAGCACTTGGCACATCATAATATTCAGGGCTATGGGCCAAGTGCTGGTAAATGAGATTAGGTGGGAGGTCAATGGGCTGAAGGGTCTCTCCTGCGCTGTATGATTCTATGATCTCTGTGCTCCTCCAAATCTGGCTTGTTGCGCAGCTGATTTTCATGGCTCTGCCTTCAGCTGCCTGGGCCTTGAAGCTAGTAGCTGTGGTTCCTGGTTTAGTTCCCTAGATGCATACCAGCATAAATTGATCAGCCCCACAGAAATTGTTCGAATTTCATGTCAAAGTGATGTTACGGCAAAAGCCAAGGGGCAGCAGAACTATTATTAAAGAAATGGAAATTAGAATGACTTGTTGAACTTTGCCTTTTGTTCAGTTCTGCAGAGTTACTGGAATAAGATTGAACTGAATTATTTTCTGTTACTAATAATTCAGCTTTATCATGGGTATACCGTACTGCTGAATGTTACAAGACAAAGTAACCATTTAAGGAACAAAACCTTTAAAAAAAAAACAGTGTATGCTTTATAACCTTGCATCAGATTTAATTTACCATCGAGGTGGCTGCAGGGAGATAAACTGCAATTGTCCCTCCATGTATTTCAGGTTTACCTAGAAATAGTACATAATAGTGGGACTCGGGTTCAGTGGTGGTCTGGAACAAAAGAGCATAGTCCTGGAGTTCAAACAAGTTGCCTGAAGCCCCGTTTCCATGGCAATCGGGCCATTTTTCTTGTCTTTTTTTTGCACATTCGGATTTCCGTTGCGCCCCAAGGTTTTAATAGAACCATTTATCTGCACTGTTAGGGTGTGGTCACAAGCCTTCATTTAGGAGAAATAGTCAGAATATGCAACCCTGTCTCCAGTCACTTCTTACATCTTTTGCTTGCCTGGAGCTACTGTCTGTGTTTTTAAAATTGTGTGTGTGGGATGAGATGAAGGCATCAACTGTCTTAAATTTGTGAGTATCCCCCAGCCACGCAGTCCAAAAGGGTTATGTTCTCCACAAATTATTTGAAGAAGAATACCAGTGTGATCTTGTCCCATTCAGGAAAAAAAAAATGTTTGCTCTGAAGAGTATTGTACAGCCCAAGGGTATAGATGTGTGGCTGCCTAGGGTTTGCTAAGACAAATGAAAAGAAAGCGATGGGGGTGAGCCAGTTACTGGCTCCCGCTGGGGCCAGGAAAGGTTTTTTAGCTGAAACCGCACGGTATTATGCCGACAGCTGTGCACAGGATGGAATTACTGAAAACTGGCGATGCCAGAAAATGGATCCAGATCTGAGTGAAACTTGGAGATAGGCAGGATCGCTCGCCCTGTTTAATGCAGACTGCTGCAAATCTATTCTAGTACAGTTCACATCAAAGAAACCCTTTAAATACAACAGCAGGCTGTGGTGGGCGGTACAGTGGTTAGCACTGCTGCCTCAAAGTATCAGGGTCCTCCGGGTTCGATTCCTGGCCTCGGGTGACTGTGTGAAGTTTGTATGTTCTCAGGAAAAGCAATAGAAAAACAGTCAAGGACTAAGATGAAACACACAGCCAAGCTGTGTTGGTTTTCAAGATGATCGATTATGAAATGGGAGCAAAGGGAGATGCCAATGGATTAATGCAGTTAGTGATAAATGCCTTAGAATGCACTCCGCTTTGAATTTGAGCTGGATATCAGGGTGGCACGGTGGTACAGTGGCTAGCACTGCTGCCACACAGCGCCAGGGACTAGGGTTCGATTCGCGGCCTCGGGTGACTGTCTATGTGGAGTTTGCACGTTCTTCCCGTATCTGCTTGGGTTTCCTCTGGATGCTCTGGTTTCCTCCCAAAGATGTGTGGGTTAGGTGGATTGGCCATGCTAAATTGCCCCTTAATGTCACGGGGATTAATGAGGTAAATATGTGGGGTTACGGAGATAGGGCCTGGAAGGTTCGGGGGGTGGGGGGATTGTTGTCGGTACAGGCTCGATGGACCGAATAGCCTCCTTCTGCACTGTAGGGATTCTATGATTTCCGCTATTTACGTGAACCTTTATTGGATGAATATTTGGGTTAAGGTGTCTAAGCTGTTCCTTTGCGTCCCATGTGTAGGAGACAGCTTTCAGAAAAACCAATTATCTGAGCATATTTCTACAAGTTGCAACGAGCAGATCTTGATGCTATTTCGGAATAATTTTCTACTGAGCAAGTTGCAGAAAGGCCCTCCTTTCTCAGTCGTAAACTGGGGCCCACGTTACTCATCAAAGTTGGCAGTGTTACTTTGCAAAGCCCACGTGCCATTTCTTTTGCTTAGCACTTCAGATGGTGCATTTCCCTTTTAAAAACGAGCAAAGTCCAAAATCAGTATGTCATGTCAGTGCACTGGGACTCGCTACATCAGCAAGAACATTTAGGAAAGTAAGAGGAGGCTGTGACCTGTAAAAGTGGCCTTTGGTACGGTTGGAAAAGCAAGGTAGAAACACTACCTCAAAACCAAATTAGGCTGCTGAGGCCACAGTGAGAATTAAGTGAATTTGGGCAGTGCTCTTGATGTGAGGCTATGCATATTTGAATTGCATGTTTTAACAGATTGTGACTGAAATTGCAGCAGCTTTGCAGACCTGCTTATGGCTTTTGAAAATGCATAAAATGGAGCGTTTTTAATTACTGGCCAACCGAGTCCAGTTTGATTTGAATCAAAAACTTCCTCCTTTTGATTTGTATGTCAGAAAATGACAATACAACTCCTTTTTCAAAGCGACAACTATGTTTTTGTTCCGCCCTAATTGTAAGTCGGAGGGTGCTGTATTGGATGTAACCTTGGTTGTTAATTTATTTGTGACTAATGAATTGTACCTTGTTCATTTGATCACTTGGAGAACTTCAAGGGACTTGAGGAAGGGATGTTGCAATATTTGCTGGCCATTGAGCTCATGACGCTAGTCATCTTGGAATTAACACTTTATTTATTATTGTCACAAGCAAGCTTACATTAACACTACAATGAAGTTACTGTGAAAATCCCCTAGTCGCCACACTCTGGCATCTGTTCGGGTACACTGAGGGAGAGTTTAGCATGGCCAATGCACCTAACCAGGACGTCTTGTGGACTGTGGGAGGAAACCAGAGCACCCGGAGAAAATGCACGCCGACGCAGGGAGAACGTGCAGACTCCACACAGATAATGACCCTAGCCCAGGAATTGAACCCAGGTCCCCGGTGCTGTGAGGCAGCAGGGACCCAGGTTCGATTCCCGGCTTGGGTCACTGTCTGCCCATTGGCTGGACGTTCTCCTCATGTCGGTGTGGGTTTCCTCCGGGTGCTCTGGTTAGGGAACATTTTGTTACTACTTTTTCTCTGAGCATTATGTTCTTTATGTATCAGCTCAACCAAGTTCGACAAATTCATGTTTGCCGTTTCCAGTTCTTGTGTTAAATTATTGAAACCTTTGGGAGCAGTAGGACTGCAAAAAGATGCACTGGTGATAAGGACTAAACATTTTCTCAAATCTCATTAAAATCCTGCTTGCCACATCAGCAGCCCCATTAGCAAGCAGCTGATGCACTATATTGTTACAGCGGTGACCTATGGGCCTTCCATTTACCTTCTATTGATTTCTAAATTCAGACCTCTGCATTGATACTGAAATGCTGCTAATGGAATATAGATCAATAGCATGCAAACACAGTCCGCAGTCATTTTATCTCTGCATCCATTTAAGAGCTCCTTTTGTGCGGCTTCCATATCTATGAATATATAACCACATGTTTTCTTACCCTCGTCTCTTTATCCTCTTCTGCTGTAGGTTGCTCGGCGCTGGGGACTCCAGAAAAACCGCCCTGCAATGAACTACGACAAGTTGAGCCGCTCACTTCGCTATTACTACGAAAAGGGGATCATGCAAAAGGTGGGACAGAGATCAAGATTTTTTTTTAAAATACATAAATCATAGCAGCCACCACAGTGTTGGAACCTTCCATCCTGTAACTCCTTAAAGTGGTAGCATCTGTGTGAAATTTACTATCCAAGCAACCCAGCCATAAATATCCAACTCTTAAAAGTATTTAAATTCTATTATAATCTTGTTAAACGTGGAATTCTGTTTTTGTTCTAAGTATAAAATATTGTGTTGTGTCACTCCTTCGAAATAGCATGGGTTCAAACATTGATTTGCAGTTGTGCTTATGTAAATTATGCCCATTGCATTTCTCACTGTTGTGTCATGTCCTTTGGTCAACTATTTTCACACTTTTATTGGTCTTAACTCTTTTTCTCTGCATTTTAACAAAGAAAAAAGTTCAGGAACAGGCCCTTCGGCCTTCCAAGCCTGTGCCGATCATGTGCCCTAACTGAAAAGATCTTCTGCTCTTATTCGGTCCGTATCCCTCTATTCCCTCCCTATTGATGTACCCATCCAGATGCTACTTAAATGCTGCTAATGTGCATACTTCCACCACCTCATCCGGCAGCATGTTCCAGGCACCCACCACTCTGTGTGGAAAGCTTCCCCCGCACATCTCCCTTAAACTTTCCCTTTCTCACCTTGAACCTGTGCCTCCTTGTAATTGTCACTTCCACTTACATTTGTTTTTCCATTTTGGCATAACTTTAAAAACCAGCCGGAAATGCTGCAGTCGATTGAGAAATGTAAACTGGTTTTTCTGCTCTCTAGGTTGCAGGAGAGCGGTACGTCTACAAGTTTGTGTGTGACCCCGAGGCGCTTTTCTCTATGGCCTTCCCAGACAATCAACGCCCCTTTCTGAAAACAGAAATCGACTGTCATATTAACAAGGAGGATACTGTCCCCCTCACGCATTTTGACGATAGTGCGACCTACTTGTTGGACATGGATCACTGCACCAACCTCCAGTATCCAGAGGGCTTTGCGTATTGACTTAATCGCAGCAGCCCATGTGACTGAATGCATCACTGGCCAGCTGAAAAAAGAAGCATCTCGTGTGGTACTATTGCTCTCAGCTGTTAAGAATCCAGCTCTTCAGAACATTCAGGAGCCTAAAAGTTGTACAGTAGTGTCGCACTACTGAAGAAGCTGCTGTGTGCTTCACTGATGATGCACTAACAAGCGTGACTTAATATGGCTAAGTCCTCTACTTTTGGTAGTTAAGGGGGTGGGGCGGGGAGAAAAGCCCAACTGCTAGGCTGTGTGTTATTATCAGAAATGCATTCAGGTGTGGCATTTGTGATTGTTCAGTGTGGCATTCACAGAGCTTGGATAGACCGTGTGACTAGCATTTGTAATGACAATCTGCTTTGCGTTGAACACAGTTCTTTCATCTGCCTTTCCGATGTTAAAGGGCTTCAACTTGCACAATCCCCACCGTTGTATCATGGGGTCAGACTCGAAAAGAAAACCGTGTGCACTATAGCATGTTGATCTGTCCCCTGAATTGGATACAAATTGGTGCTGTATTAAAGTAGCTGAAGACAAGAGTCCTATCTACCCGAGACTTCAATACAGTACAGCTTGTAGTTTATTTTGTGTTTTTTTTTAAAAAAGCTTCAAAATGTTTTAACTCTTTGACACCTGGCACCATGATTTCTCCTTTTCTAAGCAACACTTGTATATGTAGCAGTTTCTAAGTATTTTATTCCCATTCTTTCTCCAATGGATGAAGAGCTTTATTCAGGTTTACCACTGCCGTTCAATTATTTCGCCCCTTCTCTATCCAACCCCACTCCTCCTAATTTGTTACTTAATCTTTCTACAAAAGAAAGGCTGGAATCAATTCTTTGATAACTCAGTCCCGCTGTAGGGAAAGTCATTCTATTCGGTACCATTTTGTGTAAAAAGTTGTTCCCACAAGTAGCGCTAATGAGGTAATGCTCGTAACACTATCTTTTGGGAGGGGAAGATGGGGGTTGGGGAAGAGGTTGACAGGTATTTTTCAAGATAATTTCAAAAAAAGTATATTAAATTTGTACGGTTTGTTTTTTTCTCTTTATATTTAAGGCAAAATGGTTTTGTTAATGGCACTGCACTCGAGAGTATAAAGTTCCAATATTTTGGTGGTAATGTTTCAGCTTTAATCAGAGGGTTAGGGCTTTTACTGTGTAACACAGTTAATTCTGCTGCAGGTTTTACATGCCTGCTTCTAGCTTTGCACCGAACACCTTTTACAATTTAATGTTTGGAAATCTAAATATAGGTATGATTGTTTCTGCACATTGTATCCTGCAATGGCACATTGCAATTGTATAATTACAACATATTCACACCTCTTTTCTGTTCAGTTCTTTAGATTTTATGTATAAAGTCCCCAGGGTTTATATTATTGGAAACAAAATTATTTTTACACCGGATCTCAATTGTATATTATTTTAGTAATTCAGTTTTTTTTTGGTTTTGCTTCTACATTTGTGCGACAAAGTCCATTTTAATGACTATTGGATGCATTTATTGAGATTTCACAATTTTTCTTTTCCGACGTGTTGTGCATTTAAGGGAAACCCATACACCAAATAAATGTTTCATCTCTAATGTGTACAATAAAGTTTTTTTTTTGCCTTGCACACGATTTGTACGTTGTCTTTGTCGAGTGAGGGGAAGGCATTTTCATTGTTTCACATTTAAGGAGAAGAAACTTGGGGTGGAAGAAAAAGGCCGGAGAGTGGGGCTGAGAATCAAATCAGTCGTGATTGAATGGCGGAGCAAGAACAAAGAACAATACAGCACAGGAACAGGCCCTTCGGCCCTCCAAGCCTGCGCCGCTCCCCGGTCCAGGATTGAATCCTGAATCCAGGATCCCCGCCCAATTTTCCAGCCTATCTACATACTAATATCCTATCCACCGAGCTGTCCCTCACAGCTACGATGCTTTGTTCATCACAACCTATTAACTCACCCCCACCCCCCCATTCCAGACCATGTGATCTCCAGGGAGAGGCAAAAACCCAGAGTGAAAACCCCAGGGCCAATATGGGGAAAAAAAAATCTGGGAAGTTCCTCTCCGACCCCCTGAGGCGATCGAAACGAGTCCAGGAGATCACACTGGCCCTGATCGGAAAATGCTTCCCAACCCTATTCATTTCCACTTCCACGAACACCATCTGAATTCCCTGCCCCCGAGACAGGTTCCCAACTATCCGCAGTCTCGCTCTGTACTGGCACCAGCAAGATGATCATAGAATGAAGCCTTGAAACGAGAAACAAAGAACAATTAGCCCGTGCCGCTCCCTGGTCCAAACTAGACCACTCTTTTGTATCCCTCCATTCCCACTCCGTTCATATAGCTGTCTAGATAAGTCTTAAACGTTCCCAGTGTGTCCGCCTCCACCACCTTGCCCGGCAACACATTCCAGGCCCCCACTACCCTCTGTGTAAAATAAGCAGACTCGATGGTCTGAATGGCCTAATTCTGCTCCTATATATGGTCTTATCTTCCCAAAGATGAAGTGCCATTTCGGGCGGGAAAGCTGGTATGATTCTCACCAGATGTGCTGGCATGAATCAAATTGCAATTGTCCCACACTTAGTCATTTTTTGGGAGACTGGTGAGTTTCGTACCGGTTCTGAGGAGTGGGGCCTAAACGTGCCAGCAAATCTGGCTTCACAGAGCTCGGGTGGCATTATTACAGGGCGCCCCAATCTTAAATTGAAATGAAGAACTCGCTCCCTCCCCAACACAGACATCAGGGACTCCCCCGCCCTCCCCTCATTGAATGGATGGTTCCTCAGCCCCTTCACCAACCAAGATTGTCAGCATCAGCGCCTTCCCAGTGATCCCCCTTCATGACCCCTCCATTCATGAACTCCCCCCCCCCCCCCTTCATGACCAGACCAGTTGGCACTTCCCTGGCACCTTGGCAGTGCCCAGTACCAGTTGGCATTGCCAGATGAGCAATGTCCCTGACCACTGGGGACTTCAATGGTCTCCAAGCCCCTCCACCCCCACCTGCTGCCATTGCCATCATGCCTAGTCTCTGTAGAGACCAGTAATGGTTCTCGCTGTGCCCAAGGGTCAGGAAATCCCAGAAGCAGGAAAGGTCCAGCCTTGAATGCTGACCTGGTTCCCGGTCCTTATTCTTGGGTGGGGGGTAGCAGATTTTATCTGGGAGTGGTAGATGGAAAGATACAAGGTTTGGTGCTGGCGCAGAATGAGCTAACCTGCGATTCTCTGGCCCCGCTCCACTCTGACATGTTCTGCACTGGGCGTGACGTGACTGGAAAATCGCAGCCTTGATGTTTAGTCAATGCTTTCTAGAGACATATATTAACCTGTGTCATAGTAGCAAGCTGGAGCTCCCCTTGTAGTTTCGCCTACAAGCCCTGTAATGACTTGGGTGCCATGCAGTTGTGCTGCATATTTTCCAGGAAACCAGTTGAGAAACTGGAATCTGGTACGAGAGATGCAAGATGGGATGGGTTTGGAATGAATATGCATAAATGTATTGAGCATGCTAAATAATGTTGATGAGCTGCATCCACACATTTCCATTTGGATTATATACTGGTAACATCTGAGACCTGACTCAAAAGGGAAGATTGGTAATTAATAATTGCAACATTCAGTTGTGTTGTGCTGTTTTTTGGCACTGGTTTGGTTCTAAATCGACTTCCACAGCAAGCACATTTCTTCTGGGGGTTGTGCGGCCACCATCTTGGGTGTGGTATTAGCTTGGGTGCAGTGAGCATATGCTGAAAGCATTTATTTATTAGTGTGACAAGTAGGCTTACATTGACATTGCAATGAAATTGCTGTGAAAATCCCCTAGTTTCTACACTCCAGCACCTGTTCGGGTGCACTGAGGGAGACTTGAGCATAGCCAATGCACCTAATCAGCATGTCTTTCGGACTGTGGGAGGAAACTGGAGCACCCGGAGGAAATCCACGCAGGCATGCAGAATGTGCAGACTCCACACAGACAGTGACAATCGAACCTGGGTCCCTGGTGCTGTGAGGCAGCAGTGCTAACCACTGCCACCGTGCAGATTAGGCAGACCATGACATCAGTTAGTCTGCAATGTTTTGATATCAGAGTTGCCATTTTTGAACTCATTGCTCAGCTAATTAACTCTTGAACCTAAGTTGAAGATGCATTCAACAGCAGGAAAGACCTCCCACTAGTGCTATTTAACAGGATCATTGTCTATTTTCAGATGAGTTGATTTATTTTCTGCTAGCTTTTCCCAAGTATGTACTAGCGTGTGGTGACTTGTATTATTTGATGTTGCTGAAATCTACAGGGAGTCATGTGGTAACTGCAAAACGACTTGGTCCTGACTTCAAGGATCCTGCGCCACACAGCTGCTCTCAGGCATGGGTGCAGTACTTTGTATCCCTGTTGGACGAAGGAGTGGGCGATAGAAACATCAATGGAGGGGATTCAGGTGTAGGATCTAAACAGCTGAAAGCATTCCTCCAATGGTGAGATTTTGGATGTGTAATGACCTTATTGAGGCCCATGAGGCAGGCCTCTTGGAATATGAGCTCCCTGATTGAGGTAGTGATTACCTGCGGTGCGAAAGACGTGCTGGTTTAGGTGCATTGGCCATGCTAAATTCTCCCTCAGTGTACCCAAACAGGCGCTGGAGAGTGGCGACTAGGGGATTTTCACAGTAACTTTATTGCTGTGTTAACATAAGCCTACTTGTGACACTCATAAATAAAAATACTTTTTTAAAAAGCCAAAAAGATTGGTAATGATCATCTGACTACAGCCATACTAGTCTGAAAATGTCTGATCTCGGAAACTAAGCAGACTCGAGCCTGGTTAGTATTTGGATGGGAGACTGCATTGGAATACCAGGTGCGCCAAAAGGTTGGTAATGATTGCCTGCCCAATCAGGGAGTCTCACCTGAATATATATATTGAAGTGTGTCAGGGCGACTGACACTCCGGATTCTGACTTAATACCTAAGCAGGAGTGGAGATAAGTTTGTAAATAAATAGAATCTGATGAAGGGACACGGGCCTCTGAGGAGTTTTTTCAGGGTGAATTGAGGAGCTATTGAGAAGGATTGTAGAAGATTAGAGAAGGTGCTAGGCAGTCAAGTGTGGGGTTTAAAGTTTATTTATTATTATTGTCACAAGTAGGAACACAAGTGAAGAAGAGAAACTATATTTACGCAAAACAATCCGCTTTCTAAAACATTTTGAAACCAATTTTTGAAATGCAGAGAGAAAAAGCAGCAACAAAACTCAACAAAGAAATTACTATATAATCTACTTTAAAGCAGATTTATTAGTGTCACAAGTAAACAATGATGTTACTGTGAAAACCCTCTAGTCACCTCACTCCGGTTCCTGTTCAGGTACACTGAGGGAGAATTTAGCATAGCCAATGCAGCTAACCATCATTTTGGTTTTAAAATGTTTTGCATAAATATAGTTTCTCTCTTCTTCACTTCTCCTCGTAGACTTGATCAGTGCATCTTTTCATTCTTTCGGACTGTGGGAGGAAACCGGAGCACCCGGAGGAAACCCACACAGACATGGGGAGAATGTGCAGACTCTGCACAGACAGTGACCCAAGCACAGGAATCGATCCGGGTCCCTGGCGCTGTGAGGCAGCAGTACTAACTATTGTGCCACCATGCCATCCTAATGTGATGTTGGTTGAGAAAGAAATGTTGGCTAGAACACTTGCTGTTCTTTGAATGTGTTTTTTACATTTACCTGAGCAAATAGATGGGGCCTCTCATCCAAAAGGCAGCTCGCGCTCATTGATGCATTTTATAGCATTAGAGTAGATTATAAGATAAATCTTGTATTGGCCCTTGAATGTACAACCTTTTGAGTCTGATGTGAGTGCTACCAACTGACCTGGTCTGACATTTTGCCATGAAAATACAGTGGTATTCCTGTGCAAATTAATGACCTCTCAACAACCTGTACACATTTTCTGGGCTTGGATAAGTGGAGTGTTTGCATACAGAATTGAATGCACTCTTTGTGGTAGGTAGATACCAGGGATTTCTATATTGTTTGATTTGGAAGATGTTAGCCTGATGGGTTTACTTTATGTGTCAGTCACCTGGAGGACAAAAATAAATCCCTGTATAGCACTTCCAGTTGGTCCCTACTACTTAACCTTCACTAACTGATAAATCTAATAAGATTTTCTTCCTGCTCCCTAATGACTGGATTAAATGATTCACCTGAGTGTGCCTATTTATAATGTCAAGCAATCTGTACACAGTGCCTGGGGTTTCCATGTGGGTTCCCAATCAAAGATAAGTAGAACTGCATGGATAAGACTGAAACTGGCTGTTTGTACCATTTCTCAGTGATTCCGGCAACATTGAGATTTGTAAGTAATCCCTTCCCTTATCAAGTAATTTCCCACACACGCACACATGCACTCAAACACATGGCCCGGTGGCACAGTGGTTAGCACTGTTGCCTCACAGTGCCAGGGATCCGGATCGATTCCCGGCTTGGGTCACTGTCTGTGCAGAGTCTACACGTTCTCCCCATGTCTGCGTGGGTTTCCTCCGGGTGCTCCGGTTTTCTCCCACAGTCCGAAAGACGTGCTGGTTAAATGCATTGGCCATGCTAAATTCTCCCTCCGTGTACCCGAACAGGTGCCGGAGTGTGCCGACTAGGGGATTTTCACAATAATTTCATTGCAATATTAATGTAAGCCTACTTGTGACACTAATAAATAAACTTTCAACTTTAAAACATGCGCGTGCGCACACACACACACACACACACACAAACATACAATGCCAATTTCAATCTGCTAACTCAGTTGATTGCAGCTCAGGGTGTGATTGAGATAGTAGTGATTGAGAGACTTCTGTGTCCTTGGTCTTAGGAATGCTATCCAGTATGTCCTTGCTGAATAGCATATTGGTGAGACCAGCAACAGGTTTTCGAGGTAATACCTTCCATTGAGAAATAGCCTACATTTCATTCACTCACTAAGTTTACACAATGTACAACTATATGGGTCAGGTACCAAGCCGTGGCTATGGTGCTGTCCTCCATCAGGATTTAGCACCTTTGAGAGCAAGGAAAAATAATAATTGAAAATTTCCTGATTTTTATGATTAATTCTGCGATCTATGGTAATGATGTTCAATAAAATGACAGATTGGAAGAATCTCTCCAGTCATTCTGTCTGTTCCATTCATTCATCAACAACCTTTTGGCATCAGTATCAATGAACTGGAAGTGATATTGATTAACTTTTGACCCTGGACATATCTTAAAGCCACTAACAGGAGCATTAAGATTTGCCTTCCAATTTTTACTAATAACTGATGCACATTATTGATTGATTTTATAGAACTAAAGCCATTATAAATGGATGTCAATTTGTTGTAACTATCCACCTGACATAAAGATTATTAAAATGCTAAATGGAAACAGCAAATTAGGTGTGTTTAATCGGCTGTTAACCAGAAGCCATAGTATTGTTTTATTCAGAGTCTGAATGACTCACATTGATAAATGCTTACCCATTCTGGAACACAGATCGCACATCTTGTTAAATGTGCTACCTTCAGTACTGGGCAACATTAAACATTTTGCATGTTATAAAATAGTACACACAAATGCTTCTACTGCATTTAAAATTTCAAGCATTAAAAAGACATGAACACAGTCCAGTGCCTTTTTTTAAAAACAAAGTCAATCCCATCGTGACAAACAAAAGTTACATTTCAGTTTCTCCAACCAGAATAGCTTGGTCCAGTCAAATGTGACCAGTAGTGTGAAGGTTCAGGCCATTTTTCAACCTCCCATAAATATCACTGCTATTCATGTCTGCTCCAACCCCTACATTTTCCGGTCCTGGTATTTTTCTCACAACTGATGTTCAACTATCCTGAACATAGATACCCAGTTATCCTTCTCCCCAAAATTAAATGAGGATGGACTTTTTTATTCCTTCAGATGATGTGGGCTTCGTTGGCTAGGCCAGCATTCATTGCAAATTCCTAACTGCCCTTGAGAAGGTAGTGGTGAGCTGCCTTCTTGAACCGCTGAAAACCCTGTAGGTACACCCACAGTACTATTAGGAAGAGAGTTTCAGGATTTTGACCCAGCGACATTGAATGAACGATGGTGAGTGACTCATCTAGACAAGGGGAGAATATTCCATCACACTCATGACTTGTGCCTTGTAGATGGTGAACAGGTTTTGGGGAGTCAGGAGGTGCGTTACTTGCCACTGCATTCCTAGCCTCTGCCCTGCTCTTTTCGTATTTATATTGGTAGTCCAGTTCAGTTTCTGGTCAATGGTAACCCCCAGGATGTTGATAGTAGGGATTTCAGTGATGGAATGCCATTGAATGTATAGGGGTGCTCGTTAAATTTTCCCTTGTTGGTGGGAGCTACTTGCCACTGGTCAGCCCAAGCCTAGATATTGCCCAGGTCTTATTGCATTTAGAATCATAGGAGAATCATTAGGGAGAGTCAACATGGCTTTGTGCGTGGTAGGTCATGTTTGACCAATCTATTAGAGTTTTACGAGGAGGTTACCAGGAAAGTGGATGAAGGGAAGGCAGTGGATGTTGCCTACCTGGATTTCAGCAAGGCCTTTGACAAGGTCACTCATGGGAGGTTAGTTAGGAAGGTTCAGTCACTGGGTATACATGGGGAGGTAGTAAATTGGATTAGACGCTGGCTCAATGGAAGAAGCCAGAGAGTGGTTGTGGAGGATTGCTTCTCTGAGTGGAGGCCTGTGACTAGTGGTGTGCCGCAGGGATCGGTGTTGGGTCCATTGTTGTTTGTCATCTATATCAATGATCTGGATGATAATGTGGTAAATTGGATCAGCAAATTTGCTAATGATACAAAGATTGGAGGTGCAGTGGACAGTGAGGAAAGTTTTCAAAGCTTGCAGAGGGATTTGGACCAACTAGAAAAATGGGCTGAAAAATGGCAAATGGAATTTAACGCAGACAAGTGTGAGATATTGCACTTTGGAAGGACAAACCAAAGTAGAACGTACAGGGTAAATGGTAGGACTCTGAAGAGCGCAATTGAACAGAGGGATCTGGGAATACAGGTACAGAATTCCCTAAAAGTGACGTCACAGGTGGATAGGGTCGTAAAGAGTGCCTTTGGTACATTGGCCTTTATAAACCGGAGTATCGAGTATAAAAGTTGGAGTGTTATGGTAAGGTGAGATGCCATCATCTCACGTGAGACCATCCACCAGGTACACGGTACATACTCTTGCAATTCGGCCAACGTTGTCTACCTGATACGCTGCAAGAAAGGATGTCCCGAGGCATGGTACATTGGAGAAACTATGCAGACGCTGCGACAACGGATGAATGAACACCGCTCGACAATCACCAGGCAAGACTGTTCTCTTCCTGTTGGGGAGCACTTCAGCGGTCACGGGCATTCGGCCTCTGATATTCGGGTAAGCGTTCTCCAAGGCGGCCTTCGCGACACACGACAGCGCAGAGTCGCTGAGCAGAAACTGATAGCCAAGTTCCGCACACACGAGGACGGCCTCAACCGGGATATTGGGTTCATGTCACACTATTTGTAACCCCCACAGTTGCCTAGACCTGCAGAGTTTCACTGGCTGTCTTGTCTGGAGACAATACACATCTTTTTAGCCTGTCTTGATGCTCTCGCCACTCACATTGTTTTGTTTCTTAAAGACTTGATTAGTTGTAAGTATTCGCATTCCAACCATTATTCATGTAAATTGAGTTTGTGTCTTTATATGCTCTGTTTGTGAACAGAATTCCCACTCACCTGAAGAAGGGGCTTAGAGCTCCGAAAGCTTGTGTGGCTTTTGCTACCAAATAAACCTGTTGGACTTTAACCTGGTGTTGTTAAGCTTCTTACAAGGTTATATAAGGCATTGGTGAGGCCGAATTTAGAGTATTGTGTACAGTTTTGGTCACCTAGTTACAGGAAGGATGTAAATAAGGTTGAGAGTGCAGAGAAGGTTCACAAGGATGTTGCCGGGACTTGAGAAGCTGAGTTACAGAGAGAGATTGAATAGGTTGGGACTTTATTCCCTGGAGCGCAGAAGAATGAGGGGAGATTTGATCGAGGTGTATAAGATTTTGATGGGTATAGATAGAGTGAATGCAAGCAGGCTTTTTCCACTGAGGCTAGGGGAGAAAAAAACCAGAGGGCATGGGTTAAGGGTGGAAGGAGAAAAGTTTAAAGGGAATATTACGGGGGGCTTCTTCACGCAGAGAGTGGTGGGAGTGTGGAATGAGCTTTCGGATAAAGTGGTAAATGCGGGGTCACTTTTAATATTTAAGAAAAACTTGGACGGGTTCATGGATGAGAGGGGTGTGGAGGGATATGGTCCAAGTGCAGGTCAGTGGGACTAGGCAAAAAATGGTTCGGCACAGACAAGAAGGGCCAAAAGACCTGTTTCTGAGCTGTCATTTTCTATGGTTCTAAGGCCATTTGGCCCATTGAGCCTGCACCAACAACAATCCCACCCAGACCCTATCCCCATAACCCCATATATTTATCCTGCTAATCCCCCTGACACTCAAGTGCAATTTACCATGGCCAATCAACCTAACCCGTGCATCTTTGGAGTGTGGGAGGGAACCAGAGCACCCGGAAGAAACCTACGCAGACATGGGGAGAATGTGCAAACTCCACACAGACAGTCACCCGAGGCCGGAATTGAACCTGCATCCCTGGCCACCGTGCCGCCCCATTTGGACATGGACTGCTTCAATATTTTATGAGCAACGAGTGTTGCCAAACATTGTGCAATCATAGCGAACATTCCCTTTCTGACCTTATGATCGAAGAAAAGTCATTGATGAAGCAACTGAAGATGGTTGGGCCTTGAGGAGCTATTGCAGTGATGTTCTGTGGAGCTGAGATGACTGACCTCCAACAATCGTAACCATTTTCCTTTGTGCCAGGTGTCAATCCAACCAGCGGAGGGTTCCCCCCAGATTCCCATTGCTGGGAGGGTAGTTGAGGCAGGTTGCCTCACATCCTTTAAAAAGTACCTGGATGAGCACTTGGCATTCAGAGCTATGGGCCAAGTGTTAGCAGATGGGATTAGGTGGGAGTTCTGTTGTTTCTAATGTGTCGGTGCGGACTCAATGGGCCAAAGGGCCTCTTCTGCATTATATGATTCTATGATCTATGGTTCTATGGGGCTCCTTGATGCCGAGCTCAGTCAAATGCAGCCTTGATATCAAGGGCAGTCATTCACCTCACCTCTGGCATTGAGCTTGTTTGTCCATGTTTGAATCAAGGCTGTAATGATGTTAGAAGTTGAGTAGCCCTGGCAGAACCCAAACTGAGTGTCAGTGAGCAGATTATTGCTGAGTAAGTGCCGCTTGATAGCACTGTCGATGACACCTTCCATCACTTTACTGATGATCGAGAGTGGACTGATGGGGTGGTACTTAGCTGGGTTGGACCATTCCTGCTTTTTGTGTACAGGACATTCCTGGGCAATTTTCCACATTGCTGGGTAGATACCAGTAGCTATACTGGAATAGCTTGGCTAGGGGAGCAGCAAGTTCTAGAGCACAAATGTTCAGTACTATTGTCAGAACATTGTCAAGATCCATGGTCATTTCTTGATATCACATGAAGTAAATTGAATTGGTTGAAGGCTGGCATCTGTAATGTTGGGACCTCCGGAAGATGATGAGGTGGATTACCCACTTGGCACTTCTGGCTGATTGTAGTAAATGCCTCAACTTTATCTTTTGCACAGATAGGGTTCATGGTGGGAGATATAGGAAGCATATCAGAGGTAGATTCTTTACGCAGAGAGTGGTTGGGATGTGGAATGGACTGCCTGCAGTGATAGTGGAGTCAGACACTTTAGGAACATTTAAGCGGTTATTGGATAGGCACATGGAGCACACCAGGATGATAGGGAGTGGGATAGCTTGATCTTGGTTTCAGATAAAGCTCGGCACAACAGGCCGAAGGGCCTGTTCTGTGCTGTACTGTTCTATGTTCTATGTATGTGCTGGACTCCTCCATCATTGAGAATGAGGATATTTGTGGAGCCTCCTCCTCCAGTGGGATGTTTAATTGTCACGACTGGATGTGGCAGGACTGCAGAGGACTGCATCTGCTCCGTTGCTTGTGGAACCACATAGCTCTGTCTATTACTTGCTGCTTATACTGTTTGTCATGCAAGTAGTCCTAGTGAGGCATTTGACGTCACCAAGGTGCTTCAGATGCAAAAACCTTCGACCTGTTCATAAAATCCCTATCATAGAGAAGGGGGTCATTCGGCCCATCAAATCTGTACTAACAACAATCCCACTGTGGCCCTATCCCCATAACCACACGTATTTACCCTGCTAAACCCCCTGACACTAAGGGACAATTTAGCATGGCCAATCCACCTGACCGACACACCTTTGGACTGTGGGAGGAAACCGGAGCACCTGGAGGAAACACGGGGAGAATGTGCAAACTCTATGCAGACAGTCACCCAAGGCTTGAACCAAACCCGGGTTGCCCATGTTTGACCTGATGCCTTGAGACTTCATGTGGTCCATCATCGACTCTGGACCACATGAGCAACTTCCTCCCAACTGTATCCAATTGTGCCGCCAACTCTTCTGGGTCCGTCCTTCTGGGGAGACAGGGAATACACAGGATTGGCGATGGTGGTGACTCGGGCATCATCTGTAAGGTATGAGTCTGTGAGTCTGTGTCAAGCTGCTGCTTGACTAGTCTGTGAGACAGCTCTCCCAATTTTGGCACAAGCTCCCGGATGTTAGTAAGGAGGACTTTGCAGGGTTGACAGGGCTGTGTTTGCCATTATCATTTCCAGTGTCTAGGTCAATGCCAAGTGGTCCATCCGGCTTTATTTCTTTGTATAGACTTTGTAAAGATTTGATACAGTTGAGTGGCTTACTAGACCATTTCAGACAGAAGGAATCTGAAATCACATAGATTTTTTGCTGTGGATCTGGAGTCACATAGATTTTTAAACACTGAGCAAATCAATGGATTGGAGATAGGATAAGAAGCTAAAGCTGACATTGTGAAACAAGATAAGAGTGGCAGATTTCCTTCCCTAAAGGGGGATTAGTGAACCAGATGGCTTTTTATGACAATTGATTCATGGTCATCATTAGACTTTTAATTCCAAATTTATTTTCATTCCAGAATTTTTAATTGAATTGAAGTTCCACTACCTGTCGTAGTGGGATTCGAACCCGGGTCCCCAGTTACCTTGGGTCACTGGGTTACTTGTCCAGAGACAATACCACCATGCCACCGCCTCTCATTTATCTCCAGTCACTGAATACAATTTGCATATTTACATGAGTTCTGACAATGAACATGACAAACAAAAAAGCTTCTCTAATGAATAAAGTGGAGAGAATCATAAAGCCGTGAAGATTTGAAGATGAGCAATTTGCTTTTGTGTTTGGAGGTCAGAAGCTCCTATCTGTTTCAGTCCCTAGCTGCAGTGATGCAGGTATCACATACCAGACAATATAATGGCTGGATACAGAGTCCACAAAAGGATTTATCAACAGAGCAGTTATAAGTGGACATCACTCCCACTTAATATCTCTCATGTTCCTTTTTGTTACAGATGCAAACTTCTCTGAGTTTAACCAAATCCAAAACAAGCTACTACTTTGAACCTCGATTTATTTGTTCTAAAGTCCAGGAGGACCGTACTAACCTAGATGAGATTAAAAAAGGATTAAATCTGTAGCCTCTTAACAGCAAGTGACATGAATAGACTTAGTTAGGTGTACATCTAGAAGAGCTTGCATTTCAAAGAAGCCAGGTGACCTATGTGTCAGATTTGTCTTGCTTAACATCTTATAGTTCAGGCCCTCTCTTTGGATGATCTGTAAACTATCTTCAACAATAATAAAACACTTTGCAGAGTCCTAAGATCATTATTGCATTATAGTTAAGATAAGATTATACTCACTTTCAGGCACATGACACCAGCATGAAGAAGATGTCTAAGCCATAACATTGCTCACTGTTTATGTTTATCTGTGCTTGGAGTCTTCCAGCCACAGCATCACAGACATCAATCACTCCGGCTCACAGAAATCAGCCATTAGCTTTTCTTCTGTGTGGGGAAGATGTTTCCACTAGTAGGAGAGACTAGGATCTGAGGGCACAGCCTCAGAGTAAAGGGAATATGTAGGGATATGGGGGTAGGGCCTGGGTGGGATTGTGGTCGGTGCAGACTCGATGGGCCGAATGGCCTCTTTCTGTACTGTAGGGTTTCTATGATTCTATGAATACCTTTTACAAGTGAGATGAGGAGGAATTTCTTCAGCCAGTAGGTGGTGAATCTATGGAATTCATTGCCACATAAGGCTGCAGAGGCCAAGTCATTGAGTGTATTTACGACAGAGATAGACAGGTTCTTGGTTGGTAAGGTTATGGGGAAAAGGTGGGAGAATGGGGTTGAGAAACTTATCCGCTATTATCGAATGGCAGAAGAGACTCGATGGGCCAAATGGCCTAATTCGGCTCCTATATCTTATGCTCTTATGGTCTATTTGACCTGGTTCATATTGTAAGACTGATACAGATTTAAATTGAGTCAGAATCTATCTTCTTCTTCGTTATGTTACGTTGTTTTATTTTTAAATCAATCTTCTCTAAGAATTAAATATAGTTTTAATTTACTGTTACACTCAGGTGATCATGTGTTTCTGATGAGCTGAATCATCTCCATCACCCACACCAATTATCCAGTGTGATCTCAACATCTAAAACAGTTGTGTGCATTGCTGTGATCAAAGTGCATTCTGGATAAAATGTGCAGAATCCAAACTGGCTGAAGAGAAATGATAAAGTACAAAAATTAATTATGTAGTAAAAAAATCAACTGTGTCCCATGTTCTCCTAACGTTTTCTACGTTATGCTAGTTCTCTTAAAGTGTAGAATCTTGATGGTTCATTACCAAAGCTAAAGGCAGGTTAAAAAAGACTTTACTTTTATGTCTTTGCACCTCTTTATTATATTATTAATAAGTTGCAAGCTTTAAAAAATGTGAGCCAGGAAGTGATATCTGACACTCCAAATGGCCACCTGAAGTATGTCAACTGCCATTGGATATGGTCAAAAAAGAGCCACCACAGCCTGAAGCAGATGTCAAACACTTTGCATATTCAAATAAGTAACCCGACACATGTCCCTGCTCCAAGATTGGTTTGCCCAAAGACAGCAAATGTCATCATTGTCTGCATTCACAGAAAACAGCCCTTGGAGTGGCATGAAATGACATTTTGGGAGGCAATGGCCCAGTGGTATTATCGCTAGACTATTAATCCAGAAACTCAGCTAATGTTCTGGGGACCCAGGTTTGAATCCTGCTACAGCAGGTGGTGGAATTTGAATTCAGTAAAAGAAAAATCTGGAATTAGGAACCTACTGATGACCATGAAACCATTATCGATTGTTGGAAAAACCCATCTGGTTCACTAATGTCCTTTAGGGAAGGAAATCTGCCGTCCTTACCTTGTCTGGCCTACACGTGACTCCAGCCCCGCAGCAACGTGGTTGGACTCTCAATTGGGCAACTAGGGATGGGCAATAAATGCTGGCCAGAGAGCAACACCCATGTCCCATGAATGAATAAAATAAATAAAATAAAAGAAGGAAAGTAATTCACCTGAATGCAAGCATTTCTGTTCCTCGTGACTCCACTTTTATCCCCGTTTGATTGTCACTGCTCCTGATCCCCAGTTGCCCATATTATGGAGCTGATACCCAGTTGCTGCTCTCTCCCTCACCCCCTGATCAGCCACCCTCTCTTGACATAACTCCCAGCAGCAATCACGGTGGCTGCATCACCATCTATTACAATGGGTGATGAGGCCTACCTATTACCTACCTATCTCACCATCCTAGCACAACATGTTCAGCCTGCATAAAGTCAATGCACCCAAACCTCTGAACAATGGTATTGTTCTTGAATTTATGCAAAGCAATGGTTCTGCCATGGTTGGAGAGTTACATATTGAACACTGCACTAGAGTACAATGAATGATCTCAATAGGGCTGTACGGTGGCACAGTGGTTAGCACAGCTGCCTAACAGTGCCAGAGAACCGGGTTTGATTCCCAGCTTGGATGACTGTCTGTGCAGAGTCTGCATGTTCTCCCCATGTCTGCACAGGTTTCCTCCAGTGCTCCGGTTTCCTCCCACACTCCAAAGATGTGTGGGTTAGGTTGATTAGCCATGTTAAATTGCCCTGTAGCATCAGGGGGGATTAGCAGGATAAATGCGTGGGGTTACAGGAATGGGGCCTGGGTGGAATTGTTGTTGATGCAGGCTCGATGGGCCGAATGGCAGCCTTCAGCTCTGTAGGGATTCTAACCCTCTAGCGTTCTCTAATGCTCTCCTGACCAACCACCTTGGAGCCCATCCAGAATTCTGCCTGTTGTATCCTAACTTGCATCAAGTCTCAAGTTTTCCTCATGCATCACCCCTGTGCATGCTGATCTCCACCTTGGTCAAGGGAGTACAGATGAGAAGAGATCTCAGATAACTCACTCATTTTACATATGTGGGCAATAGCTGCAGTTTGATCAGACTTGGATCCATGCTCTGTTGCTGGTTAGTTATAACATTCCACTTTCCATCCTGACATTCAGAGATTGAATTGTTTTCTCAACCTTCTGACCCCGACATCAAACTTGTTAAAGAAGGTCACATTTCTCCCAGCACATTGCTGTGATTGCTACAGCGTGACCTCACTTCATTCTAAGTGGCCATGATCATACATGTCATGTTAATGTGTCATACTTTTATTTCCTATCTTGGTTATAGAAAGTTTAAACATTTTTTTTGTTGTCTATTTGCCAATCACTCAGTACGAGTGGATTGCCCAAGATAACTGTCTCTAAAACAACTGGGACAGTAAAAACTGAAGCAAGAGGCTTGTTGGTGCAATCAGTATAATGGCCCAAGATCAATGGTTTTGCTCCCATATGGTTTAATTTAATCAAGAACATGTTGTTTGTGAGGATTAATCTGGCTTAACAATTTTCTACGGATGAAGTAAATCCAGCCCACATATTTGGGTCTATGCAAAGACATGCTCAAGTTATCTGACCCAATGCGAATTGAGGGCTTGACCCTGGTCATCCATGCATTTTTCTTCAAAAGATTTGAAAACCAAGCCATGTTCCAAAAGAATACTCAATGTACAACTGAGTTTCATTTGTGCTGAGTTCAAAGCCAGGTCTGAAAAATTTGGTGAAGTCTCAGCTAAGATTTGATTAATTTGAAGGGGATCTCTGACTTATTTCTCCACCACTCATGATTAAAGTATCCCTCTCCTCTCCATCTGACAAACAAGCAGCTGAGAGTCAAAGCAACCAATACACTAACCGATGGAACCAGAGATATTGCAAGAAAAAGGCTGCACGTTGCGCAGTGGTTAGCACTGCTGCTTCACAGTGCCAGGGACCCGGTTCGATTCCTGCCTTGGGTTGTTGTCTCTGTGGAGTTTGCACATTCTCCTTATGTCTGCATGGATTTCCTCTGGCTGTTCCGGTTTCCTCTCACAGTCCAAAAATGCACAGGTTGGGTGAATTGGCCATGGTAAAATTGGCCCTTAGTATCCAAAAATGTGTAGGTTAGGTGGATTAGCCATGGTAAATGTGTGGGTTACAGTGATAGGGCAGGAGAGAGGGCCTGGGTCAGAGAGTCAGTGCAGATTCGATGGGCTGAACGGCCACCTTCTGCACTGTAAGGATTTTATGAAAAGGCTCGCATGTGGTGGAGAATTTTTTTTGTCTTTAGAAAGTACGTTCACAATATGTTCGCAAGCCATGTGAATGGTGCTAGGTTTAATTCCTGATCAACGTGGAATTAACTAGCATCTTGGGATGTTTTGTCACGTTAAAAAGGTGCTATATGAAAGCAAGTTGTTGTTGTAACTGATCTCGTTCACTGCAGAGAGCTGGAGGTGCTATAACCGGCTCTTTATGACCATTGGGTCAGGGCAAGGGATAAATGAAACATCGTACCCAGCCCTGGTTACTGTGTGTGTGTGACAGTAAAGTGTGAACAGAAGCAGGACTGGCTGTGATTCTCTGCGCTGTTAAACCGCCTGCTGACATTTACTTGTCAGGCAACGCTGAGTGTGTGGAACTGCATTCCCAGCAAGATCCAACACCTTCCGGGGAGGGGGTGGGGGGACATGCAAAAGTCCCGTTCACACTAGCGTGAAGTGTGAAGGTGACAACAGTTAACTGACAGAACAGCGAATGACATTAGCAACTGCGGTGCGGCAAAAAAATACATCACATGGCAGTGCCTGAGGACGGATATTGAAAATGGAAGGACAATAATGTTGCATTTGTGTTATACAGAATTAGTTCAAGTAGAAATTTGAACCATTTCCTTTTCAAAAGTCAAAACAAACCAGCAGTTTCCATTTCTATTTCAGGTCTACAGTTTGTCCTTTTATATCCTAGCTTAAAAAAATAACTGGGATCCAGCAGGTTTAACTAGCTGGCTGTTCAGATCAAAACTCCTTCTCCCAATCAAACGCATATTTGATGAAATCCCACAAGATGTCTGTACTTGAACTGAATAACTTGGCCCGCCTCGTTGGGGATCAGGCACAGGCAAATGGATAACATCTTTAACAGCTGCATTAAAGTGGAACATTTTTTCCTGTGAGTGGAACCGGTTTTTAGCTTCTTAAAAAGTACGGCGGGATTTTTTAAAAAAAGAGAGGACACCGTGCTAAACAGAAGTGCTCAGATTTTTAGTCATGTATTGAGGTCAACCTTTGATCCGAGACCTTGCTATGAATCTTGCTATGAATAGAGGAAAAAAGAACCTTGGTCTTAGGAGAATAATCCTCCAAGTTGTTACAGTTGAGCTTTAACTCTTCAGCAACAGTGCTACAGGGTAAAGACATTGGCAGTGTGTCGTGACAAGCACAGTAAGATGTATGACTCAGCAGCATCTGCCAGTGTGAAGAGCAGACTAATCTTAAAGATATATGTGCGGTGGCTGCAGTAACATTTTAATGCTTTTCCTGGTTAGGACCACAGATTTCTCGACACAACCAAGGCTGCCACGAACATTCTGAAGCCGTTCCCATATTTCACTGGGAAAGCTCGCTGACGTTGGAGCAGGAAGTCTACCAAATGATGAGAGGCATAGACAGGGTGGATCGTCAGAGATTTTTTTCTTCAGGGTGGAAATGTCAATTACAAGGGGGCACAGGTTCAAGGTGAGAGGGGGAAAGTTTAAGGGAGATGTGCGGGGGAAGTTTTTCAAGAGTGGTGGATGCCTGGAAATGCTGCCAGAGGAGGTGGCGGAAGCAGGCACGAGTATCCACGAGGCACCTGGATGGGTACATGAATAGGAAGGGAATGGAGGGATGCGGACTGAGTAAGGGCAGAAGGTTTTAGTTAGTTAGGGCATCATGATGGGCACAGGCTTGGAGGGCCAAAGGGCCTGTTCCTGTGCTGTACTTTTCTTTGTTCTTTGTAAGAAGGAAAACATTGGTTGGTTAGAATCTCAGATTCCCAATGTTTTAGTCCGATTTCAAAATATTTACTGGAAATGACGCCATCTGTTGTGTGCGTCACTCAAAAGGCATCAAAAACATAGAAATAGAAGCAAGAGTAGGCCATTCGGCCCCTCGAGCCTGCTCCAGCATTCCTTTTCATCATGGCTCGCCATGTGCCCATTAAGTTACGGGGGTAACTTTCAACTTCGAGTGGTTACCTGGCAGACTGCATGGCTTGCTCAATGGAAGGAAAATAGGGCGGATTATACGGGGCACAACAATCAACTTTGTTCAGAGTAATGATTTTTTAAAAATTCATTCGGGGGCTGTGGGCATCACTGGCTGGGCCAGTATTTATTGCCCATCCCTCAGGACATTTAAGAGTCAACCACATTGCTGTGGATCTGGAGTCATATGTAGGCCAGATCAGGTAAGGGTGGCAGATTTCCTTCCCTAAAGAACATCAGTGAACCAGATGGGTTTTTCCAACAATTGACAATGATTTCATGGTCATCAATAGACTAATTCCAGATTTTTATTGAATTCAAATTTCACCATCTGCCGTGGCATGATTTAAACCCGAGTCCCTAGAGCATTATCCTGGGTCTCTGGATGAGTTGTCCAGTGACAATACCACTGTGCCACTGCCTCTCCATGGAGGTGGGAAAGGGATGGAGTGGGAAGGAGCCACCAGCCCACCCTGCTGGCCCCACACATTAGCGATACCTGGTGTAGCACAAATACACACTCCCCACTTGAAAGCCAATAATCTCCCAAAGGGGCAGAAAACAGATTAGGTTGCGGGGGCGGGGGGAAATGGAAAAATTCCTCTCAGCTGCCTTAGAAGAATGAAACATCGCTTTGGGAAACCAATTCTTTCTTGTGAATGCTTTTTTCTTATTTGCTTGTGAACACTCCACAACTTACAGCAATATCCATCAAAACATAATTTCACCTCACTTGTGCAAGACATGGCAATAGCAACAATCATCTGGTTGTTTTTCATTTCTCACCCAAAAAAAGTTACAAAAACTTTTTTTACGATTATTTTAAAATTTTTGTTGCGATGTGTTTGTAGAATATGAATCCTATATTTCTCTTTGTGTCTCTTTGTCCCTCATGGTTAATACAGGAAAAGCAATAGAAAAACATTCAAGGACTAAAATGAAACACAAAGCCAAGCTGTGTTGGTTTTCAAGATGATCAAATATGATATGGGAGCAAAGGCCTGGCAAAGGGAGATGCCATTAGATTAATGCAGTCAGTGGTAAATGCCTCATGCCTTAGAATGTACTCAGCAATGAATATGTACTGGGTATTAGGGTAGCAAGATGGCACAGTGGTTTGCACTGCAACCTCACAGCGCCAGGGACCCCGGTTCGATTCCCGACTTGGGTCACTGTCTGTGTGGAGTTTGCACATTCTCCCCGTGTCTGCGTGGGTTTCCTCCCACAGTCCAAAGATGTGCGGGTTAGGTGTATTGACCATGCTAAATTGCCCCTTAGTGTCAGGGGGCCTAGCTAAGGCAAATGCATGGGGCTATGGGGATAGGACCTGGGTGGGGCTGTGGTTGGCAGACTCGATAGGCCGAATGGCCTCCTTCTGCACTGTAGGATTCCATGATTCTATGTTCTGAGGTTCTTTAAATGTGTCTTGAAATGAAGGAACTGCATTGGATTTCCATCTGTAAGTCAAAACAAGAAAATTGTGGGAAAAGAAGAAGTTCGTTCTCTGAAATGCAAAGGAAGTATTTGTGAAACAAAATCATTGTAACAACTGGAAAATCTCATTAAAAAAAGGAAATATTACATTGGTTTTATTAGAAGTAGATATTCTTGGATATTAAAGTAAGTAGGGTCTTTAAAAGAAACTTAAAAGAATCTCAATCCTAGAAACTGGATAAAAGATTGAAGATTCTGCCAAGTGAAATAATCATTTAGTTGCCAGGTTCACAAAGCAGCGAAAAGCTTTCTCAACCCCACTTTCTGTGGCAAGCGACAGAGATGTCCTTGCATTTTATCTGTCACTATGAACATTCTGAGTAACCTCCAGGCTCCGGGATGTCGTAACTGGGGGAATACCCCAACAAAGCACCCCGCCCTGCCCCACTCACTGCAGTCCCGAGCTGAGGATTACCCTACACTTTCCCGGGAAGTCCAATGGGAAATCCAAACTTCCATTGGGCAATTGCTCTGCAATGGCAATTATCCAAAAGTATGCTATAAATTGCAAACTTGGATGGTTCCCATTGTCTTACAGTAATTATTACTCAGGAAAAGTTACAATAATTAAAATCACTTCTAACTGGGTAACTGTTCCCTCGGCCCCCACCCCCCCTCCCCCCACACACACAGGACTCTCCACAGAAAGCCCCTCAACCACTTGATGTCCCGACTGACCACCAGGACTCCCTCACTGATAACCTGAATCTCCATCTGACCACCTGAACACCCCACCCCACAACCAAACCTACCCAACCGCCCGACCACACAACCCCTTCCCAACCAGTCCCCTCGTACTGAGCACCTGACCCTCAACATCTCCACCCACTGACCCTACCCCACAATTCACATCCCTGGACTGACCTCCATCCTCCACTGACCACCCGTTCCTTCCCCCGCCCCAACCAACCCCACCCTACCGGCCTCCCCTCTGACTGACCCCCTCCTGACGGTGAAAAACTGAAGGCCACCCCAATCAACGCTAATCAATGGGGTGGGTTCTCACACCCGGTTTTCAGCTTCAAAGCAACTTAATTATGCAGCAGTGAGCTGACTGATGGATCACGTGGTGGGGTGCGCACTGATTCGTCCACCTGCTGTTACCTCATGCGGTCAAAGTTCCTTGTGCTATATTTAAACAGTAGGCAAACACACAATTGCTCTCTGCAGGCCAGTGTGTAGTGTCACTGAATAAAATGTCCACCAGGGAGAGCAATCCCTGAGCGTTATGTGATGATATGGTGCCTTTCAGAAATGTATTCATATCATGTTTCTTGTGAGGGATATGTTTAAAATTCAGCTCTGTTTTACACGATGCCCATTTGTCTGGATACCAGGCAGCTCACGTGCTGAGAATGCAGGCGAATGACTGATATATGAGCTAGGGATGTGTTTGTTTTAATCTGAGTTAATGCATTTTTGTTGATTTGGTTTTTCCCCTGGGACTTCACAGTAGGGTTTGATTAGGTTGATGGATATGAGACAGAGTCATGTGCAAATGAGAGGAGTTAAGCTGACAGCAAAAAACAATCAGTTTTCTGCTTGGTCCTGAAAGAAGCAAGAGATGCCTTTCTGTCACTCTCTGGAGGCTGCTGTTTGGGGTCAGAAGACAGGTGTCTCTCCATCTCTCTCCCCCCAGAGGTGTTCAAAAGGCTTTAAGACTGTTAATAAGTACAATCATGTAAGGTAGGGTTTGCTAACTAATTTTGAAGAGGAATTTAAGTCTGTACGAGGAATATTGTTTGAAGTGGAACTAATAGAGATAGATTAGCAGGTAAGAATTGTATCTCATCATGTTTAAGCATTTAAATTGGTAAAAGTTAAGTAATTCATTTGTTATAGTTAAAGTGTTTTGTTAACTAAAATTTGTTTTGATAAAAGCTTCCTATTTTGTCAATAGAATCACACCTGGAGTGAAATATATCCTCACATTAATGCCAAAATAACAAATAGTTGGGGTCTAGTCTAACTTCATAAACCTGGTGTTTCTGATCTCGTACCATAACAGTCAACTCAGTCACAACTCCCTGGTGACTCTCTTCCAGGCCATGTGCAAATGCCCATGTGTCTTCTTCCCAAAGGATGGTAGTAAGAGGGGGACCAACCTGACCAGCCAGAGAGGCGGTTGCCAGAGAAATCTGTATCTGGCACACAGAAAAGAAATGCCCTGCACTGCAGGGAGAGGATGAATGACCTCATCTGCTTCAACACACTCTAGACTCACACACTCATCAGGGGCTCTTTGGATTACACTCCACAGGAATTTCATACACTATAAACAGAAGGGACATTTGCACTGAATGTCTCACACACACTTTAACATCACCGTCATCTCATATTTCATCCTGCACACTTAGTGGGCAGGCCTTTACAACCTCGCTCGTCCCAAAACCGTAAAATCCCACCCGAGATCAACGGACCTTTCCATGGTCCGCCCCTCGCCCGCTCCAATTCCAGTGGCAGGTGGGCCGGTAAAATTCCGGCCTCTGTCCTAACTGAGGAGGGCACAGCACACGCAACAGTCATGCATGCTCTTCCACTTCTCTTCCATCCACCATCATCACATTTCTCTGGCAACCTCCTCTCTGGCTGGTCAGGTTGGTCCCCCTCTTACTACCGGGCCTTAGGATAATTGATATTATTTGATTTAAAATATCTTCCAAAAGGTTTAATTTAAAGGAGTAAGTTATGGCAGGAGAGCTGAAAGCCATTGTGTGCTCCTCCTGCTGTATGTGGGAAGCCAGAATCATTTCTAGAGCCTGGGGCCAGCATGTGTGCAGGAAGTGTCTCCAGCTGAAGCTCTTGGAAGCCCACATTTCAGAGCTGGAGAAGCAGCTGGGGACACTGTGGAGAATTCATGAGGTGGAGAGTATCGTGGATAGCACATATAAAGAGGTGGTCACACCACAGGCTAGTCTCTGCAGGCAAGAAGGGAATGGGTGACCACCAGCAGAGCAAGCGGACTAGGCAGGAAGTGCAAGAATCTCCTCTGGCCAATCTTCTGCAAAACAGATATAGCGCTTTAGATACTATTGAGGGGAATGGCCTCTCAGGGGAAAACTGCACTAGCCAAATTAGTTGCACCACAGTTGGATCTGCTGCACAGTGGAAGAATAAAGAGTATGGGAATGCAACAGGTATAGGGGATTCAATTCTAAGGGGAAGAGAAAAGCATTTCTGTGGCTTCAAATGAGACTCCAGGATGGTATGTTGCCTCCTTGCTGCTAAGGTCAAGGATCTCAGAGAAGCTACAGGACATTCTGGAGAGGGAGGGTGAACAACCAATGGTCATGGTACACATTGGTACAGATGATATAGGCAAAAAGAAGATGAGGTCCTAAAAGCAGAATATAGGAAGTTAGGAAATAAGTTGAAAAGTAGAACCTCAAATGTCGTGATCTCAAGATCTAGTGCCACATGCTGGTCAGAGTAAAAATAGCAGGATATATCGGAAGAATACGTGTGAGGGGGAGGGTTTCAGATTCCTGGGACATTGGCATCGGTTTTGGAGGAGGTAGGACCGGTTCCAACCGGAGAGATTACACCTGGGTGGGTCCAGGACTTATGTATTTGCTAGAATGGTTGGGGAGTGTTTAACCTAATATGGCAGAGGGATGGGAACCTACACAAGGATTCAGAGGAGGGGGAAATCACAGGCAAGAACAAAAAATAGAAAGGGGAATAAGAAAAATGATAGGCAGAGGAATCAAGGGCCAGAATCAAACAGGGCCACAGTGAAAAATAATGCGAATGGGATAAGGAATGTTAAAAAGACAAGCCTTAAGGCTTTGTGCCTTAATGCACAGAGCATTTAAATTAAGTGGATGAATTAAACGTGCAAATGGATGTAAATGGGTATGACATAGTCAGAGTTACAGAGACATGCTGCAGGGTAACTAAGGGATGGGAATTGAACATCTAGAGATATTCAGTATTTAGAAAGGACAGACAATACTATTGCTGATGAAAGAGAAAATTATGAGGAAATAACAATGAGGAAAAATATTAGCTCCGATGATGAGGTATCTGTATGGGCAGAGCTGTGAAACACCAAGGAGCAAAAAATGTTACCGGTGGTTATATATAACTCCCAAACTGTAGTGATGATGTCGGGGATAGCATTAAATAAGAAATCAGACATGCATGTGATAAAGGAACATCTGTAATTATGGGTAACTTTAAGCTGCATATAGATTGGACAAATCAAATTAGTAACAATACCGCAGAGAAGAAATTCCCAGAGTGTGTACGGGATGGTTTTCTGGACAACTACATTGAGGAACCAACTAGAGAACAGGCCATCCTAGACTGGATATTGTGGAATAATTGTGCGGGCCCCTTGAGCCAAAATATGATAGAATTCATGATGGACAGTGACATAGTTGAAGCTTGCGATGAACATAAAAACTGACTGCAAAAGCTTCTGTAGGTGGGTGAAGAGAAAAAGATTGAAAACAAATGTCAGAAACAGTGGAATTTATAATGGGGAACAAGAAATGGTTGACCAACTAAATACATACTTTTGTTCTGTCTTCACAAAGGAGGGCAGAAATAACGTACCAGAAATGGTGGGAAACGCAAAAACTAGTGAAAGGTCGTAACTGAAGGAAATCCCTATTAGTAGAGAAATGGTGTTGGGGAAATTGGTGGGATTGAAGGCCAATAAATCCCCAGGGCCTGATAATCTACATTCCAGAGTACTTAAGGAAGTAGCCCTAGAAATAGTGGATACATTGGTGGTCATCTTCCAAGATTCTATAAACTCTGAAACAGTTCCTGCAGTTTGAAAGGTAGCTAATGTAACCCCACTATTTAAAAAGGAAAGTAGAGAGAAAACAGGGAATTATAGACCAGTCAGCCTGACGTTGGTAGTGGGGAAATGCTAGAATCCATTATAAAAGATTTAATAGCAGAGAACTTGAAAAACAATGGTAAAATTGGACAGAGTCAGCATGGATTTACAAAAGGGAAGTAATGCTTGACAAATCTACTGGAATTCTTTGAGGATGTAACTAGTAGACTTGATGAGAGGGAGCCAGTGGATGTTGTTTACTTGCAGAAGGCTTTTAATAAGGTCCCACTTCAGAGATTAATGTGTAAAATTGAAGAGCGTGGGATTGGGAGTTGTGTATTGAGATGGATAGAAAACCGGAAGCAGATCTTTTTCCAATTGGCAGGCAGTGACTAGTGGGGTATCACAGGGCTCAGTGCTGGGATCCCAGCTATTCACAACATATATCTGAATGTTGCCACTTAGCGGATCAGCATGTGATGAGTCATTTACAACCATAGAAAGGTTACGGCACAGAAAGATGCCATTCAGCCCATCATGTCTCCACCAGCTGAAAAACTACCGGTTCATTCTAACCCCATCTTCCAGCACCACAGTCCATAGATTTGCAGGTTACAGCCCCTCAGGTGCAGATCCAAGTACCCTTTAACCAAGTTGAAGGTTTCTACTTCAAAGACCAATCTGGGCATCAAGCTCCAGACACTTACCATTCTCTGGGTGAAAATGTTTTTCCTGATATCCCCTCTAATCATATGGATGGAGATAGAAAATAGCAAAGGAATTCAGTCACTGGTGTGACAAGAGTTCAAAGGCCACCTAACAGCAGTTACCCAGTAGGACAGAACATAATCAAGAAATAGTGGGGCTTGCAGGAAAGGTACTGCAATGATCAAGGGTGACTTTAATCTTCACATCAATTGGCCAAATCAAATTGGCAAAGTTAACCTGGAGGATGCGTTCATAGAGTATATTCAGCGAAGTTCCTTACAACAATACGGGGTTGATTCTCCTGGCCCGCTGTGCTGCTCTAGCAGATTTCCAGTGTCGTCAGCTCCGCAACAGAAATTGGATTGAAGTCTCCGGGGTCCGCTAGCCTCTCACCCCACCCGCCAAGAGGATTTCACTCCAGCGGGGTTTACAACAGCTCCCCCACTCATGGGGTAAGGGGAGTGCCCCTGGGCATTGCCAACCTGGCCCCCTGGCATTGCCCAAGTGGCAAAGTGGCAATGTCCTGGGGGCACCTTGGCACTGCCCACCGGGCATCGGGCAATGCCAAGGGACAGGGCCAGAGAATGTAGGTTTGAGAATGTAGAGTGGAATTCTTACAAAAAAATTCTAAGTGCCAAATTCGCATAAAAACTGGAATAAACCCCGCTGGTTTTTTCAGCAGGATTTTCAAAATGAATCTTGCACACACTGTGCACTGCAGCGTGCACTAGCGAGAATCTCATTAAAAATCAGTGGGTGGGGCCTATTCCCCCTGGAGAGGCCAGCAGAATAGCGCTGAGCGGGCCACTACGCATGTGCCAATCTGTCTCAGTGGGGATCGGCGCATGCACAGTAGCCCTGCACTGCCGGCCTCCCGATCGCTGGCCAGCCCCATGACCCTCCATCGCCGCCCCTCCGAGTCCCCCACGCCCCGATCACTAGCCTCCCAACATGTCCCGGCCAGCCTCGCCACCCCTCCCCCACAGTCCCGACCACCCCCGCACCTCCCGCAGCCCTGACACACACCCCCCCCCCCCCCCCCCCCCACCCACTCCCGGCACTGCCCATTAGCAACATTTAAAAAGCATTTGGATAAGTAGATGGATGGGAAAGGATTACAGGGATATGAACCAAACACGGACAATTGGGACGAGCTGTCACCATGGTCGTCATCATGGGCCGGTTGGGCCGAAGGTCCTGTTTCCGTGCTGTATTGCTCTATGACTCTATATTAGTTCTTGGTTAAGTAATAACTTGAGTTTAAAATTCTCATCCTTCTTTTCAAATCCCTCCTGCTATCTGCAATTTCCTCCAGCCCTGCAACCTGCCAAGAAATCTCATTACAGTTCCTTAGCCAACTGTCTTAAATCTGTGACTATTGGTTACTGCCAATGGAAGTAAGCTTCTCCCTCTTTACTCCGTCAAAACAGCTCATAATTTTGAACATATCATTAAATCTCCCCACAACTTCCTCTTCTCCATGGGAAACAATGTCAGTTTCTCTAGTCTCCCCACAAAACTCAACTCTGGTAAGTTCCTGATAAATCTCCTCTGCACCCAAAAGGCTTCCTCAAGAGTAGTGCCCAGAACTGCACACACTGTTCCAGTGCAATGCAGGTATGATTTATATACAGGAAACATGCAACACATTTTTGATGATTTTTTTCGTGGAACATTAAACTGCCTAAACAAAGACGAACAGTAGTTCAGAATTAATGTATATGTAAGCAGGCACTGCAACTGAAAATATACATCAATGTATCATGCGTCTAGTGCACACCCAAAACAAGAGAAAATAATGCATTACAATCTATTAATTACTAATTCAGTTTTGAGCATTCTCAGCGATCATAAATCCACCGGTATGTTTGATGTTTCAGTTAGCATATTTCCATGTCTACCTTTAATAAGTCTTGTATAAAAGATACATTTCCTCCATTGTAATTAAGAATGTGAGTGATGTACTTAAATTCCTAACTTTTTTTGATGAGGAGTTTAAAATGTTTGGAGGTGATGCATTTGCCTTTATGCTGCAACTCTGAATATGCATTCCGACAGCACATTTTTTCAACGCCTTCCCACACTATAACACCGCACAGCTGGTGACATGTAGTCCAACCTCACAGGAAGTGTCAGATGACTGAAGATTTATGAATATTAATAATTAATGTTAATATTAATAAGACAATCTATGAATGAAGATAGGCTTCAAGAGAACATAGAGAGAGGCTGGTGGAATGGGCAGGCATATGGCAGATGACATTTAATGAAGAGATGTGTGTAGTGATACATTTTGGGAGGGAGAACGAGGAATTGCAGTATCGAGGCTACAATTTCAAACAGGATGCAGGAACAGAGGAACTTGTGCACAAATCATTGAAGGTGACAAGACAGGTTGAGGAAGTGGTTAAAATGTACATTGAATCCTGGGCTTCATAAACAGGCACTATGTACAAAAGAAAGGACGTTTTTAAACCTATTTCTCACCATAGTGAGTGCAAGTACAAGTATTTGATTAAAATAGAATTATACGGTACTGTATTGCTGTATATCATTAGAAAGAATAAAATCAATGCTTTCAAATTAGTTTCTTATGATAGTGTGTTATAAATATAAACTTTATATCAAACGGTATTTCATGCCATTAATTTTACTGGTGAGACTTGGGATGAAGTCCAACATTAACATTAGATGCAGTTTGGCACAAGATTTGACCAGAATGTGTGCGTGAATTTTGTGGGTTTACCCCTAGTAAAAATGCAGTTGAAATGAATGAGATTGTTAAACTTCCCCTTATGTGAGGTTTTAATGAAGTTGATGCAGGTGATATGGAGCAGTTGTCAGCAATTAACAATGAAGCTTTTTCAAATGAAGATCTGGTGGGAGTTGGAGAAGATAGAAATTAGTTTGTGGGGGGATGATGACAAAGACAATGAAGGAACAGAAGTAACTCGTCAAATTATAATTTTAAAAATGTTAGTTTAAATGATGAGTTGCAGTCTATCATTCAAGATTCGGACCCTATGGTAAATTGCAGTAATGGTTTTTGCTGTGAGTTAGATAAATTCATTAAATGTTACAGAGCAATCTACAGGGACATGCAAAAGTTTGTTAAAGTTTATTTATTATTGTCACAAGTAGGCTTACAGTAGGTCTTGGACCCGGGTTTGATTCTGGCCTTGGTGACTGTCTGTGTGGAGTTTGCACGTTCTCCCCGTGGGTTCCCTCCAGGTGCTCCAGTTTCCTCCCACACTCCAAAGATGTGTAGGTTTGGTGGATTAACTATAGTAAAAGCATGGGGTTATGCGGATAGGGCAGAGGGCAGAGCCTGGGTGGGATGTTCTTTTGAAGAGTCGATGCAGACTCGATGGGCCGGATGGCCTCTTTCTGCACTGTAGGGATTCTGTGGTACACAGATATTAATGATTGTCTGATGCTACACAACAACATAAAAATAAAGTATTTAACATAATAAAACATCAAAGGCATTACCAAACAAATTATCAAGCTACGTAAGGAAATAGTAGGACAGATAATCAAAAGTTTGATCAAGTAGATAGAGTCTAAGGAGATCTTAAAGGAAGACAGCAATGTAGAGAGGCAGAAAGGGATAGGAGAGTATTGCAGAGCTTAGGCTTGGACAGTTAAAGACATAGGGTGGGATTTTCCAGCCGCGCTCGCACCAAAATTGGAAAATCCCGCCCAAGGACAATAGACCTTTGCATGGTCTGTCCCCCACCTACTACGATTCCTGTGGCGGGCAGGACAGGACAATTGCCCCCACAGTCACGAATGGCGGAGCCATTGAAACTGGGGATATTCAAGAGTCCCGAGTTAGATGAATGCAGGTAGGCTTGTCTGCTACTCTCTGGAGAATAGTTTGTCTCACACGACTTGAAGAATAATGCTTGTCTGATATTAAAGATCATTATGCTTGCCTGGTACTGCACAAAGATTATCTGATACTTGAGTGCATTAGCTGTCAGATGTTTATTTCAATTGCATTTTATCCACATTAAAAATAGTTTCTTATGTTCAGATATTCATGAAGGCATTCTTGTTTCTTGACATCCACTCTTCAAAGGATTGTGCCTCAGGATTTAACATTAATGTCAGATCCTTGTTGCGATCGGGTTGATTCATATAAAACTGGAACATTTTGGCAAGTTCCTGCGCTCCTGGGAAATTCAGTTCCTCAAAATCCTTGATTGACATCTGAAATAATAATAGAAATTTATTACCTCTGTTTAAATCCATTGCGTCCACCCATGCAAGAAATGTTGTGTTGTACTTAAAATTGATGTTAAATTAATACTGCACAAGGTTAGATTTAATCATTAATAAGACCAAGAACCTCATACTAAAGGAAAAAGAACTGTACTTAGAAACTGGCTAAAATAAAGACCACATTTTTATAAAACAATTTTGTTTATAAATGCTTTTAAGAAAAATCAATCGGTGCCTGAATGTTCCATGATTCAATAGGATAATATAAAGCAGCTCTTTATGGTGACATATACATCCTAGTTACGTACCAGATCTGTTGATAAAACCCAGCATTGTATCCAAAGGAGGATTGCATCAAACAATTGTACACAATCTGGGTCTGAGTTACATGTGATGTGGAGATGCCGGCGTTGGACTGGGGTAAACACGGTAAGAAGTCTCACAACACCAGGTTAAAGTCCAACAGGTTTATCTGGTAGCACAAGCCACTAGCTTTCGGAGCGCTTCTCCTTCATCAGGTAAGTGGGAGTTCTGTTCGCAAACAGGGCATATAAAGACACAAACTCAATTTACAAGATAATGGTTGGAATGCGAGTCTTTACAGGTGATCAAGTCTTAAAGGTACAGACAATGTGAGTGGAGAGAGGGTTAAGCACAGGTTAAAGAGATGTGTATTGTCTCCAGCCAGGACAGTTAGTGAGATTTTGCAAGCCCAGGCAAGTCGTGGGGGTTACAGATAGTGTGACATGAACCCAAGATCCTGGTTGAGGCCGTCCTCATGTGTGCGGAACTTGGCTCTCAGTCTCTGCTCAGCGACTCTGCATTGTCTGTGTCGTGAAGGCCGCCTTGGAGAACTCTTACCTGAAGATCAGAGGCCGAATGCCCGTGACCGCTGAAGTGTTCCCAACAGGAAGAGAACAACAATCTTCCTGTTGGGGAACACTTCAGCGGTCATGGGCATTCGGCCTCTGATCTTCGGGTAAGAGTTCTCCAAGGCGGCCTTCACGACACATGACAATGCAGAGTTGCTGAGCAGAGACTGATAGCCAAGTTCCGCACACATGAGGACGGCCTCAACCGGGATCTTGGGTTCATGTCACACTATCTGTAGCCCCCACGATTTGCCTGGGCTTGCAAAATCTCACTAGCTGTCCTGGCTGGAGACAATACACATCTCTTTAACCTGTGCTTAACCCTCTCTCCACTCACATTGTCTGTACCTTTAAGACTTGATTACCTGTAAAGATTCGCATTCCAACCATTATTTTGTAAATTGAGTTTGTGTCTATACATGCCCTGTTTGTGAATTGAAATCCCACTCACCTGATGAAGGAGCAGCGCTCCGAAAGCTAGTGGCTTGTGCTACCAAAGAAACCTGTTGTACTTTTACCTGGTGTTGTGAGACTTCTTTCTGGGTTACACAACAAAGCAACCAGCAGCTATCTGAATCAAGCTACCTATGTGAGTGTAGTTCAAATCATGTGTACCATTGCTTTGAAGTAACCCAAATTGCAAATGCCATGAAATTGAACAGAGCCTGAAAATGGCCAGCAGACTTTGTGCTCTCTGTGGGTTTAAATGACGGCAGTGTGAACCGGCACTGAGCACACTGTTACATTGCTGCACAGCCGAACAGGGAGAACAAAACAGTGAGAGGTGAGCAAAAGTTAAAATTTAACCTCCAGTATTTAAAGCCAATCTGCCCTGCTTAAGGCACGCTGGCTGAGACAATTAAACAATTGAATGGGGGCAGCACGGGGGCACAGTGGTTAGCATTGCTGCCTCGCATTCCCAGGGACCCGGGTTCGATTCCCGGCTCGGGTCACTGTCTATGTGGAGTTTGTACATTCTCCCCATCTCTGCGTGGGTTTCCTCCGGGTGCTCTGGTTTCCTCCCACAGTCCAAAGATGTGTGGGTTAGATTGATTGATAAGTTAAATCGACCTGAGTTTCGGGGGGGGATTAGCAGGGTAAATATGTGGGGTTATGGGAATAGAGAGGGATTGTTGTTGGTGCAGGCTCGATGGGCCAAATGGCCTCCTTCTGTACCGTAGGAATTCTATGAATTCACAGGAGGAAGAGACTCCACAAATATCCTCAACCTCAATGATGGGAGAGCCCAGCACATCAGTGCAAAAGATAAGACATTTGCATTTGTAGCAATCTTCCGCTAGAAGTGCCAAGTGGATAAACCACTTCGGCCTCCTCCAGAGGTCCCCAGCTTCACAGACATCAGTCTTCAGCCAATTCGATTCACTCCACATGATATCAAGGAACAGTTGAAGGCACTGGATACTGCAAAGGCTATGGGCCCTGACAATATTCCAGCAATAGTACTAAAGACTTGTGCTCCAGAACTTGCTCTGCCCCTAGCCAAGCTATACCAGTACAACTACAACACTGGGCATCTACCCTGCAATGTGGAAAATGTAGTAAGAAGTCTCACAACACCAGGTTAAAGTCCAACAGGTTTATTTGGTAGCAAATGCCATAAGCTTTCGGAGCAATGCTCCTCCGTCAGATGGAGTGGTCTCTGTTCTCAAACAGGGCACAGACACAGAAATCAAATTACAGAATACTGATTAGAATGCAAATCTCTACAGCTAATCAGTATTCTGTAATTTGATTTCTGTGTCTGTGCCCTGTTTGAGAACAGAGACCACTCCATCTGACGAAGGAGCATTGCTCCGAAAGCTTATGGCATTTGCTACCAAATAAACCTGTTGGACTTTAACCTGGTGTTGTGAGACTTCTTACTGTGCTTACCCCAGTCCAACGCCGGCATCTCCACATCGTGGAAAATGTACCAGCTTTGTCCTGTACACAAGAAACAGGACAAATCCAACCCGGCCAATTACCACTGCAGCAGTCTACTCTCAATGATCAGCACACACTGCCAGCTATTCAACCACGACAGTCACATCACATTACCCCACACCCCACTGACACACCTCCATCTCTCTTGCAGGACAAGCAGAGTCTGCAGCAGCTAACTTGGGGGACAGGCATGACAACATGTCCTTCCCCTTTTGCAAAAGACAGTGGATACTTACATTGGAGCTGTTGTAACTGAGGCGGTGGCTAGCAGCAGCGTTGAAGCCAAAGGTGACTGTATCCTAATGTCTAATCCTCTTTTTTTCCTCTCACTGAGCCCTCATCCCACAATCTCTTCCAGTTTAAAACTGAAGACGGTATAAGCATGAGCCTCTTTCTTTCCCCATCCCCTCTTTCCTCACCACAACCCCACTGTAAGAGTGAATATAGAATAATTTGGGATTAAAAGACTAACAGATCAGGGTAGATTAGATCAGAGTGAATAGAGTATAGAGAAGTTACGAAGTGCCTGAAAAATATTGTTTGCAGAGGGGCACCTATAACCACTGTTAGAGAATTTAGACATATATTTTTGAAAACATTTTCTCTAATGAAAGCATATACCTTGGTTAATGACACAATAGTCTAAGGCATGATGGGACGTAGTTAAGTAAAAGGAACCACATTCCTCGGACAGTGTAGCTACTGAGCGAAGGGAAGAGCAACTCTTATCAGTGCCTCTAGACAGTCCCAATGATTAGGATATTCACTAACCAAGGACATACCAGGGGTCCCAGACAGTTCTAATGAATAGGATATACATTGCACTAGATGAGAGGGTCAGGAAGGTGTCAGGTGACTGTGAGAAAGACTCTCAAAGTCCACAAACTGATCATGTCATGCTGTCAGAGGGTAAATGTTATTGGCCAAAGTAAATAATGTATACTAATTATGATTGGCTCATACCCGGCTGGGGTGAGCAAGAGGTGGGCAAATGACTTTCGAAAATTGTATAATTGTAATACTGAGAGTGATGTAATTTCAGAGCAGATTTGGAACTGCCCCAAACCTCTTTCCCTCATACGTTGACCAAGCTCGGAAAATAAAGAAACGTCTTTCACCAGAATACTTGTCTACGTGGGTCTTTGTGTTAGCTGAGCCGTAATTAAGAGAGGAAATCCTCTACGTGAAAGCCAGCTTAATACATAGTCTCTGAAAATGCTCCTACACCTACCCATGTGCCTTTCTTCTTTCAGATATCCAAGATCTGCAGCATGGCCTGAAAAGTGTTGGAGGGCAGGAAGGAAAACAGTGATAATGCAGAACCCCATAACCTATTCACACTTGCTGCCACCAGATCAGATACTGACAATGTGCAGAATCGAGAGGATGGCTCAGAGGTGGTATCTGCAATTGGACACACAGGACATACATGGCCTGCAGTTAAAGGTAACACAGGCACATCCTCACTGGAGAGGGATAAGAGTTAGGAGTATTCCAAATACTAGAAGGGAAACTTGGAAGACTATATTTTGCAATTTGATATAATGTGAGGAAAGATGTGAAGACCATAGAAATCATAGAAACCCTACAGTGCAGGAAGAGGCCATTCGGCCCATCGAGTCTGCACCGACCACAATCCCACCCTGGCCCGACCCCCATATCCCTACATATTTACCCGCTAATCCCTCTAACCTACACATCTCAGGACACTAAGGGGCAATTTTAGCATGGCCAATCAATCTAACCCACACATCTTTGGACTGTGGGAGGAAACCCACGCAGACGTGAGGAGAATGTGCAAACTCCACACAGACCAGTGAAGGATGTTCCAGATATTTCATGATGATTTTAAACAAATGTTTATTAAACAGTAAAAAAAACAAGAAAGTCAACTAAAAATACACTTAACTACATTAATGACTATACTCAGGGCCCCATTTTACCATTTTGATTCTAAGTGCTGAATCTGGGAGTGTTTCAGATCCGACTTTTAGACCTGTTCTCAGGCGCCCCCCCATATGCACTCTGCCTGAAAAAATATCAGTAATTCCAAATTGCGCTGTAGAAGCTTGTGGGCCGGGTTTATTGTGCCCAAAACACTGCAGCTCCGATCAGAGCCTTCAAATGCGCATGTGCAGTAAAAAAAATAGAAAAACGCTCCCCTGCCACATCACTCCCAGGCCGGATAATGCCTCACCCCTGGCTCCCACAGACATTGCCCCACACCCACAACATAATTGATCCCTTATCCCCCCACCTCCCCTGCTACCCAGCCCGATCATGGCCCCCTGCCCCCTTCCCCCCTACCGATCGCATGCAGAATGGCAGCAGACTCCTCATCACCCCCCCACCAGACAGCCATCTGACCCACCTCTCTCCCCCCACCAGAGAACATCTTGCCCGCCTCCCTTCCCCCCAAACAGAGAGCCATCTGTCCCGACTCTCTTCTCCCCCCCCACCAGAGAACATCTGACCCGCCTCCCTCCCCCCCCACCACAGAGCGATCTGACCCGCCTCCCTCCCCTTCCACAGAGAGCCATCTGACCCCCCCCACCAGAGAGCCATCTGACTCCCCCACCCCCACTATCGACCTGAGTCAGAGAGCTGCTGGAAGCTCTGAACTTACTCCTCAGAAGCTGCAGCACCCGAATCGGACCTTTGTGGACCATGTCTGTTTCGCGCTGAATCTGAACGGGCGAACGTGGTGGTAAAGGGGGAAATGTCGGTAAGTTTGGGTGTCCAGCCCATTAAGTCAATTTAAATGCATGCAAATGCGGTGCCGACAGCGGCCATTTTAGGCCCTGGGTAAAGGGGGAACGGGCGCAGAGGCGATCGCGGATCATGCTACTCACCTCATGCCCGACTTTACCAAGTTTTCGTGCCCGAAAATGGGCACAACTTGATGGCAAAATCGGGCCATCAGTATCTTTAAGTTTACCCAGTTCCAAATCCCTCTATTTTCCTAACCTCAGAGCTAAACCTCTCTGAACAACATCCCACAGGTTTCAAAATTATACGCAAAATCCAGCAATTGTTACCACACCGTGCACCTATATCTTTTGGGTTTAGTTCTGAGTTAGGATAAAGACAGCTGCCTTCTCAAACAGACTTTCACCAGGCGTAGCTTGTTGAGAGTTGACAGCTTCGTGCTGTGAGCTGCGATCTCAAAAGCAGATTCCTTACTTAAGGTGAACTTGCCTCTGAACTACTGTTTTTTCCTTCTGGTCTTTCCTTATCTGAACTAACCTTCTCAGAAGTCACTCTCAATTACCTTTATTACATGAGTTCACATTTTAGAAGGTAAGTGTGATATTCCTCCACATTTTCTCTTTTGAACTTTTACCACCTCTACTTTCACTTTTGATACTCCATTCTCCATTGTCACCAACTTGCCTTACATAAACATCTGTTTACAGTGTTGCTAAGCTAATCAGCATATCAAAAGCTCTAGTTCCACCAATTCAGCCAACCTGTCTTTCTACAATTTTCATTTTGAAATCATTTGTTCTTCTTTAGTCATAGAACCACCAGAACAGTTGTAGTTTTTCTATGTTTCTATACTCCTGGATGAGTACATGGAGCTTAATAGGATGGAGGGTTATAGGTAGGTCTAGAAGGTAGGGATGTGTTCGGCACAACTTGTGGGCCGAAGGGCCTGTTTGTGCTGTAGTTTTTCTATGTTTCTAACACTCTCCCAATTATTAGATTTCTTATTTGTTTTATTTAGTCACGATTTCCTGACAAGTTGCACATGAGTTTTGGACATGGGGATTCAGATCAGGACTTTGATTTGATTTGATTTATTATTGTCACATGTATTGTTTCTTGCCTACTATACAGATAAAGCACAGAGTAGGAAAGGAGAAGGTGCAGAATATAGTGCTACAGTCATAGCTGGGCTGTAGGGAAAAATCAACTTAATGCATGGTAGGTCCATTCAAAAGTCTGATGGCAGCAGGGAAGATGCTGTTCTTGAGTCGATTGGTACATGATCTCAGACTTTTGTACCTTTTTCCCGACAGAAGAAGGTGGAAGAGTGTTTGTCTGAGGTGCGTGGGGTCCTTGATTATGCTGGTTCCTTTTCTGAGGCAGCAGGAAGTGTAGACAGTGTCAATGGGTGGGAGGCTGGTTTGAGTGATGGACTGGGCTTCGTTCATGACCCTTTGTAAAGGGTGATGGGATTGCACAGTGAAATGTTTGGTGCATTGGCAGAGACAGATAGCTTGCATTCAATGCCATGGAGCATGGGGGAAATTAGGCACCAATTTTGCATGGAGCTTTGTGCAAAAGCTGGGAGCTCATTCTTTCCGTCATAGAGGTGGTGGCTCTTTGGGTAAGTAGTTTTGTACACTGAGGCTTACCGCATACATGTGACCTCTGATGACATTATGGGTGGAAGTTCCCTGTCCCGTCCATCACGGGAATCTAGCAGGCGGGACACGGACCATGCAAAGGTCTGTTGACCTCAGGCAGGATTTTCCAACCTTGTGATGAGCGTGAACAGAAAATCCTTCCCTAGATGTAAATAAAGTCTTCAGAAACAAGAGAATAATTAAAACTTTGGTCGGCAACTTTGCCAAGGATATTGACAACTGGGTAGGTCATTATAGCTTTGGATATTCCAGTACGTGTTCCTATGGTGACAAAGGGAGATTTGAGAGGTAATTAGCAATCCTTCCAGTCTTGATGGCAGAATTATGAGATTGCTACAGTGTTGAACAAGGAACATGAACAGATCATCATAGAATCATAGAATCCCTACAGTTCAGAAGGAGGCCATTTGGCCCATCAAGCCTGCACTGACAACAATCCCATCCTACCCCAGAACTCCACGTATTTACCCTGCTAATTCCCCTGACGCTAAGGGGCAATTTAGCATGGCTAATCAAGCTAACCCCCACATCTTTGGAGAGTGGGAAGAAACCAGAGCACCCAAAGGAAACCCACGCTGATTCAGGAGAATGTTCAAACTCTACATAGACTGTCACCCAAGGCCGGAATTGAACCTGGGTCCCTGGTGCTGTGAGGCAGCAGTGCTATCCACTGTGACATCATGATAAGAGTAGCAAATCTGTTATCAGTGTTGGGAAAGGAATGCTACAACCCAAATTGCACTTAGACCTCACTGAGGAGCAGAGGGCCAGACTTGTGAAATTTTAGAGGTCTTGCAGAGCCGCTTTGAGCCCTTTACTGTTAATAATGAACACTGTGTTTAACATGAGAGTCCAAGAAGAGAGGGAGAACATTGGTCAGTACTGCACCGAGATGTTTAGCTGAATCTTGAGAGTTTGGGCAACTGAAGATGATCTCATCAGAGAAAGGATTGTCTTCGGAACAAGAGATCTTGCTGTGAGAGTACATAGGACCATAGAAATAGACCATAGAGTAGGCCATTCGGCCCTCAAGCCTGCTCCACCATTCAATAGGATGATGGCCGATCTGACATTCCTCACGTCCACTTTCCTGCCGTTTCCCCTTAACCCTTGATTCCCTGACGGATCAAAAATGCTGAGAGAAGAGAAACGGCCTAGGACCAGACATCATGATCTCAGAGTAAAGGAGGAATTTCTTCTCTCAGATAGAAGTGAATCTGTGAAATTCTTTACCACAGCGGACTTTAGAGGCTGGATCTTTTAAGTATCTTGAAGATTTTGCACTAAGCTGAGAGGCAGTCCAAGCCTTCTTGGCACAAGTCAATGAAGAAAAGAAAGGGTAATTTACAGAAGGGCCAGGAGATAGATCAAGGCCAGAGTACTGGATGTAAATACTGAGGAGGAAGGAAAAGGAAACATGTCCAGCTCTAACTGTAAGAAACTGAATCACTTTGCACACAAGTGTTTGCTGGAAAGAAGACAAGCAAGCCTATAAAGAACAAAGAACAGGACAGCACAGGAAACAGGCCCTTCGGCCCTCCAAGCCTGTGCCGCTCCTTGGTCCAACTAGACCAATCGTTTGTATCCCTCCATTCCCAGGCTGCTCATGTGACTATCCAGGTAAGTCTTAAACGATGTCAGCGTGCCTGCCTCCACCACCCTACTTGGCAGCGCATTCCAGGCCCCCACCACCCTCTGTGTAAAAAACATCCCTCTAATATCTGAGTTATACTTCACCCCTCTCACCTTGAGCCCGTGACCCCTCGTGAACGTCACTTCTGATCTGGGAAAAAGCTTCCCACCGTTCACCCTATCTATCCCCTTCATAATCTTGTACACCTCTATTAGATCTCTCCTCATTCTCCGTCTTTCCACGGAGAACAACCCCAGTTTACCCAATCTCTCCTCATAGCTAAGACCCTCCATACCAGGCAACATCCTGGTAAACCTTCTCTGCACTCTCTCTAACGCCTCCACGTCCTTCTGGTAGTGCGGCGACCAGAACTGGACGCAGTACTCCAAATGTGGCCTAACCAGCGTTCTATACAGCTGCATCATCAGACTCCAGCTTTTATACTCTATACCCCGTCCTATAAAGGCAAGCATACCATATGCCTTCTTCACCACCTTCTCCACCTGTGTTGCCACCTTCAAGGATTTGTGGACTTGCATACCTAGGTCCCTCTGTGTTTCTATACTCCTGATGACTCTGCCGTTTATTGTAGAACTCCTCCCTACATTATTTCTTCCAAAATGCATCACTTCGCATTTATCCGGATTAAACTCCATCTGCCACCTCTCCGCCCAATTTTCCAGCCTATCTATATCCTGCTGTATTGCCCGACAATGCTCTTCGCTATCTGCAAGTCCAGCCATCTTCGTGTCATCCACAAACTTGCTGATTACACCAGTTACACCTTCTTCCAAATCATTTATATATATCACAAATAGCAGAGGTCCCAGTACAGAGCCCTGCGGAACACCACTGGTCACAGACCTCCAGCCGTAGTTGTAGAGGATACTCGTTGTAGAGATGTCAGATGATGATTCTGACGAATCGCTATATACACTAGAAAGGGTTGGCTCCATAATGTCTCGAGATAGGAAATGGTTTGTTACCGAGGAAATGATGACTGCAGAAGGAAGACAGCAAATGAATGTGAGGTGTTGAAACATCATGTGCTTCACAGGCTTGTGTGAAGTTGCTCATGATGGTGACCTGAAAATGAAGCTGTCAAAGATAAAGTTGAGGATCTAGGATGACCAGATGCTCACCCCAATAAGATAAGCTGAGAGTCCAATACAAAGGGAGGGCAGCAGGTCCAAATAGTGGACACAAAGCAAAATCACATCATCTTAGCTGAAACAAGTCAAGAACTTGGACTGGTAAAGCTTCTAGTCATGATGTGGAGATGTGAAGCTTCTTGTACCAGAAGAGAGTTGCAGTGCTTGCATGACACCAAACCATTGACTGCTGAACAGATCCTGACAGTCTTGTTGAGATCAAGTAAACTATACAAGGCGCAACTTTCCAAGTGTTACAGGATGTTGCGATGAAAGGATGACTTGAAATCATCAGGGCATATCTGTTGATGTAAGCAAGTATTTGGGCACACAGAGATGAAGTGATCACACAAGATGGCATCTTGAGCAAAGTGATTAGGGTTATTATCCCTAAAACGATGATAAAGGCGATACTGAAGTACATCCGTGCAAGCCATCAAGGAATCGAGTCCAGTCCGTTGAAGGAAAGCCCTACTGGCCAAATACGAGCAATGAGATGAAGGAACACATCAGCCCTTGCAGTGTTTTAAATTAACATCAAGTTAAGCAAGCTAAAGAGCTGCTCATTACATCCTAATGTCGAGATGCCGGCGTTGGACTTGGGTAAACACAGTAAGGAGTCTAACAACACCAGGTTAAAGTCCAACAGGTTTATTTGGTAGCAAACACCACTAGCTTTCGGAGCGCTGCTCCTTCAAGGAGCCAGCGCTCCGAAAGCTAGTGGCGTTTGCTACCAAATAAACCTGTTGGACTTTAATCTGGTGTTGTTAGACTCATTACATCCTAGCCAGACCATGGATAAAGATTGGAGTAGACCTCTTCATTCTTACTGTTATTAATGATCTTGTCACAGTCGACTACTATTCAGCCTGGAAATTAGATCAGCTGATCTTAATGACAACTAGTGAGATCATAGAACACCTGAAAACACATTTGAGTTGTGACGGCACCCCAACATTGTGATGAGTGACAATGGCTTTCTATTCACGAGTGAAGAATTCAGACACTTCATGAATGATTGGGAAATTCAGCCATACACATCGTCTCCACACTATCCTCAGTGAAACGGAAAGGCTGAGGCAATGGTAAAAATTGCCAATGGGAGCATCAGAAAATTGACTCGATCAAGCACAGGTGTGAACAAGGCAATCAAAGTGGAAAAGCAAACCTACTGAAGGCATGGAGAGTATTCCAGTCCAAACGCTAAAGTAATGTCACACCTAGACTACTCTACTAATAGCTAAAATTCTACCGAAGCCAGAAGTGATAACAGGAGTGACAAGATCAAGGGAAATGACCGCCAAATTTCACTTTGATAAAGCTGCCAAATTGTTGTCAGCCCTGAGAGTTGGAGAGATGATTTGAGTACAAATATTCAACGAATTTAACAAAAGTCAGCCCACATTACAACTTGAGACCTGTGCAGAGAAATTATCACCTTGATCATGAAAGTGAATGACTAGGTCTAACGTCATAACCGCAGACTGCTTCGTGCAACTGGAGAAGCCGCTCCTTCGCAGCAGACAGCTGATGCAGCAGATCGCATTTCACCAACTGCGCAAGGAACTGAACGACCATCAGTCCCAGAGGTCAATCGTTTCCCAACAAATGCAACAGATCAGCAAAAACAATTAACATAGCAGCAACGCTCACCACGGCAACAACATTCCCCGGAGAAACATTGTCATCACAGGAACCAGCAGACACCAGGTGAACAACTTGCATTTCTAACATAAAAATATTAAAATGAACACTTTAAAGATTGTGCGTGCAATGCACGTGTAGGGGGTGAATAAAATTGGACCAGACTAGAAAAACAGTTTTTGTTCACGCCTGATGATTTTCTTCATAGACTATGGATATGGAGTAGTTTGTAAATGACAGCGCATGTGGGGGCAGCACAGTGGCAAGCACTGCTGCCTCACAACACCAGGGACCTGGGTTCGATTCTTGGCTTGGGTCACTGTCTGTGCGGAGTCTGAACGTTCTCCCGTGTCTGCGTGGGTTTCCACCGGGTGTTCCGGTTTCCTCTCACAGCCCAAAAGTCGTTCTGGTTAGGTGCACTGACCATGCTAAATTCTCGCTTAGTGTACCCGAACAGGCGCTGGACTGTGGCAACTAGAGGATTTTCACATAACTTCATTGCAGTGTTAACATAAGCCTACTTGTGACACTAACAAATAAATAAGCAATTTCTTTCTCTTTTATGAAAATGGGGATGTTTGGATAAATACGTTTGTACACTGTGGCTTGCCATACTCATGTGACCTCTGATGTTACTACAAAGGCTTCTAGGCAGTAGCCGTTTTACACACCATTGGCCAGGTACATTAATTCACTTGCATGATGCAGCACCTCATGGCCTATGTTTGTTTCTGTGACAGCACAAGCTGAAGCCACCCAATGTCTTAGTGTTACAGAGAAAGTTCAGACTGAAGTCATGCAAGATCAACTGTTATCACTCAAGCTCAAACTGCTGCCATCATAGCTCTGGAACTTGAGGGAATCACAGCTATCCAGCAATTTGTCCTCCTATGCATTGCTAGGATTTTTGAGATGCTGCCACATGGGATTGGCAATGGCAACGTGAAGCATAAACCTGCTGTTCTCTCTCAGTGTTACAGCATTCATTCTCCTGCCATGTTGCACTTGCTGGTGCCTATCAGCCAGCCAGCCCAGATGCTGCAGTCCATGCCAAGATTGTGCAGCCTGAAGATGGGCATTTCAGGACTGAAGTTGTGGAGATCACATTTCAGCCATGCTGTAGCCACAAGAGTAGTACATCTTAGGAGCATTAAGACAAGCAAAGGTTCTTGGAATCAGACTTTAAAAGAATGTACAAGGGTGATTCGGTGACTTTGGAATATAATACAGCTGCATGGATTTGTAAAGTTGGTGTGGAATGTTTATTCTAATTATTAATAATCTCTCCCTCAATGTCAACAAAATGAAGGAGATAGTCATCGACTTCAGGATGCGTAGTGGAGAACATGCCGCTGTCTACATCAATGGGGACAAAGTAGAAATGGTTGAGAGCTTCAAGTTTTCAAGTGTCCAGATCACCAACAGCCTGTCCTGGTCCCCCCATGCCGACGCTATAGTTAGGAAAGCCCATCAACACCTCTACTTTCTCAGAAGACTAAGGAAATTTGGCACGTCCGCTGCGACTCTCGCCAACTTTTACAGATGCACCATAGAAAGCATTCTTGGTATAGCTCCTGCTCTGTCCAAGACTGCAAGAAACTACAAAGGGTTGTGAATGAAGCCGAGTCCATCACCCATTGACTCTGTCTATGCTTCCCGCTGCCTTGGAAAAACAACCAGCTCCCCAGACATTCTCTCTTCCACCTTCTTCCGTCAGGAAAAAGATACAGAAGTCTGAGGACACGTACCAATCGATCAAGAACAGCTTCTTCCCTGCTGCCATCAGACTTTTGAATGGACCTACCTCGCATTAAGTTGATCTTTCTCTACACCCTAGCTATAATTGTCACACTACATTCTGCACTCTCTCCTTTCCTTCTCTATGTACGGTATGCTTTGTCTATATAGCGCAGGAAACACTACTTTTCACTGTATACAAATACATAATAAATCAAATCAAATTTTCTGATTACTCTTATTGTTGCAGTGTAGCCAAGCGGACTTTGTGATAGTAACAGAGGGAAGGTTTGGGTGAATGAGGAATTGGGATTGCGGTTACTGGTATCACAGATTGGTCAAAAACCTCTGTTGTGGTCCTTGTGCAACAGCAAGGTTAAGGAAACAGCTGCATACCAACATCAGCAGATTTAGAGTTAATCATCAAATCAGAACAAAACTCTGTAGCTCTACCACATTGAGTCAAAAATTATGTTAAAAACAAGCCAACAGGTGGAGATTGCTATATGAACATCCCCATTCTAGGCCACGGTGAAGACCAGCACACAATGTTTATAAAATGAACACATTTTCTTCTGACCTTGAACACTAGTGTTTGTCTAAGTAAGAAGTGTTCAAGCTTTTAGTGTTCGTGGGACACAAAATGTTCATCCCATTGAACACTGAAGGCTTCTCACAGATTTTGATGTTCTGATTTTGGATTTATGCACTACCGAGGACAAAATGAGCTCTTTCCAAATTGTCAGGCCCATATCACTCATGTAGGACAAACCTGCCAAATGTCACGGTGGCACAATGGTTAGCACTGTTGCCTCACAGTGCTAGGGACCTGGGTTCAATTCTGGCCTCGGGTCATTGTGTGGAGTTTGCATGGTCTCCCCATGTCTGCGTGGGTTGCCTCCGGATGATTTAGTTTCCTCCCACAGCTCAAAGATGTGCTGGTTAGGTTGATGGGCCATATTAAATTGCCCCTTAGTGTCGGGGGGACTAGCAGGGTAAATATGTGGGGTTATAGGGATAGGGCCTGGGTGGGATTGTTGTCGGTGCAAGCTCAATGGGCCGAATGGCCTTCTATTCTATTCTATATAGGTACAAACAGGATTGAATTGTCTGGGCCTTGACAATCACATGTAGCCAATGGGCTGCAGATTAAACACTGGTGGAGTTGCTCCTTTTTACTATTAACCAATTAGCTTAGAAATATATATTTTTTACCAACCTTAGAGTCTCTGATTATTTTCCCAGTGTGTCGGGACATAACATCAGCATATTCCTCAATCGTAAGCTTGTCAGTGCTGAGACCTATCTCTTTCCCAATGAAGTTTTCAGGGCTTTTCAAGATGGCTAGAACAACTCCACCCAAGTCCTTGACTGACATCCCATCCATTGGAACGCCTCCCATCGGAATGTCTAGGAATTGATGATTCTATCATTTAGACAGATGGCAACAGAAGATTTGATAACAGAAAAATTAACAACAGACAAATGCAAAGGCTTCATGGGTGTACAATGAAATCTAGCAACATCAAAAAGATTAATTTGTCTATTTTTCAACCATTCTCTTCATCTTCTTACATGTTCACCAAGATTTAACTCAGACATTTTTTTAAATACTTAAAAGCAAAATGCTGAAGATCTGAAATGAAAACTGAAAATGGTGGATAAACTCAGCAGGTCTGGCAGTATCAGTGGCGAGGAACAGAGGGATATTACCGTTTGTAGTTTGTTGTCAGTAATTTTTCAGCTCCTTGGCCTGTCCCAACATAACCCCACTCCTCCCCCACTTGACCACCTGTCCCCGGCTGTTCAGTGGCTCCCATTTAAACACTCTGCCATCTCACGTTTTGCCGCTATTAGCACTCTTCAGCCCTTAATGGCACCATTGTCTTTTGTCCATGACAAATTTGTCCACATCTCTTTAGTCCTGACCTATTCTTGGTCTTCTATTCTGCCCCACCTCCTCCACCCACTTTCCCACTATACAATTCTGCACATTCCTACCTTCCTTCAGTTCTGTAGAAAGATCATTTAGATCCAAAACTTTGGCCAGAATTTTACCGGCATGCCCGCCCCTATTCCAGGGGCTCTGAGAGCATCATTCTCCGTTGGCCTCGAGCGGGATTGTATGAACCTCGAGCGGACGTGCTGGTAAAATTCCACCCTTTAACTCTGTTTCTCTCCACAGATGCTGCCAGACCTGTTGCGTTTATCCTGCATTTTCTGTTTTTATTTTTTAAATATTAACAGAAATTGAATAGAATGAATCAGCAAATACAATTAATCAATTAGTAAAAATCTTTCTATAAGGAATTTAACTCACCTTAGCTATAATGTTTTCTCTTATTGATCACAGTTACAGTGCAATGTTGTTTGAAACTTGACTATCAAGACTTGGTAAAGTGAAATACTCGTTTCTGTTCTATTCGTTGCTTAATAACGCAATTTTAACCTTGTTTCCATTGGCAACCTCAATTATTTCAACATGAATTCTGAATACATCTGAACTGAAAGAATGGAATCAATATTGGTGTAAATCCACATTAGGATAAAAGCAAAATTCAGAAAATTTCTAACTTGAAGTTCACATTCAAAATTCAGAATGTTTATATTGCCGTAGATCAAGAGGTAAGTGCCCCTCAGATCAGGAATGTGTTTGGTTAAAACCCTCCAACCTGCACTAAGTTAGTCGATTTCAGCTAGGCAGTAGCTGGGATTGGCTATAGTGCCCCAAAGAATGGAAAGGAAAATCTAGCCAATGTCTAGCTCCTGTTTGCTGTCTAATGTAGTTTTGGATGCCTGGAAGAATTACTCATATAAAGGACTGACTGGACCATGTCCTCCATAATTTAATCGGCTGTCAAGATTCATTGCCCATACTTGAACATAAAGAACATTTACAAAGAACAAAGAACAATACAGCACAGGAACAAGACTTTCGGCCCACCAAGCTTGCGTCAATACATGGTTTTTATCCCTCTGTTCACCTCCCATTAATGTATCTATCAAGATACACCTTGAATGTTGCTAACATGCCTGTTTCTACCACTTCTACTGGCAGTGCGTTCCAGGCACCCACCACCCTCTGTGTGAAAAACTTTCCCCGCAACTTAAAACTTGAGAAAAGATTTCACCAAATAATATAGAACAAAATTTAAATATAGTATCATTCAGAGAAGAAAGAGTGATATTGTTGGATTCTAATTCTATTTTTACGATACTAAGACCTCGTAAACCATTGTTGTTACAAATGGTAATTAAATTTATGTGTGAACAGCAAAATCTGATGGGGTTTTCCAGTAATCTAAGGGTGAAATCTAAACTGACTCGATGCAACAGTGTGATGCGGCCATGGATACTGTGTACTGTCTGGAGAATATAGTCAATGAATGATGTCTCCCCTAAACCTATCCCCTCGCTCCGTAAACCTGTGCCCTCTCGTAGTCGACCCTTCCACGCTGGGAAAAGGCCTCTGACTATTCACCCTATCTAGGCATCTCATAATTTTGTAGACCTCTATTTAGGTGAGGTGCAGGAGAGCTGTTGGTCCATATCATAGAATCTACAGGCAGAAGGAGGTCATCCAGCCCATCAAGCCCGGACTGAGAACAATCTCACCCAGGTACTGTCCTATCCCCGCAACCCCACACATGGGCCATACCCCAAAAAGAATCTGTAGCTTCAGAAGAGAAAGAGGAAAACTGTACTTCAAAATGTCATAACTCTCCAGAGCAGTAGAAAATATTTACTTATAACACCAACCATTTAGCTGTTTCAAAAACACTTTAGGCTTTCCAATAACTTACCTAAAACATAATAACCTTTGTCTGATTTAACAGGCCTAAGCACATCAAGGAAATTTTCAAAGTAGTCAGGCATTCTAACACTTGTCATGGGAGCACCAAGTTCCCTGAAGTAATCTTCGATCTGCCCCTTCCCATCAAAATGCGGCACATCCAGCTTTCCATTGGTCAGCTTTCTGACATTCTCAAGACCACTGAATACAATGTGCTTCACGCCAAGGTGGTTGGAAATGTCAGCTACTCTTTTACCCTGACAAAGAAAAAGAGTAAAACATTACTTTGTTAGTAATCCACGAATTAAAATCGCTTTTATAGCTCCTTCAATAGTCTCGGACAGTCCTTGGTTCCAATCCTGATCTCAGTTGCCTTAATCATTGGGGCTGGATCTGAGAGAGAAAGAGGGAGGGGTGGTGTTGGACCATTCCTGGTCCAACTGTCAATCTGGAAGCATATATGGGCAGGTATCAGGTGAAGTCAGGATCCAGTTAGGTGAAATTTATTTCAATCTCAAGTAACCTGCTGATATTGGTAACGCTGCAGTCTCTCACATGTAGAACTGCTATTTGACTGAATCACCTCACTATATACAATAGTACTCCAGCACAACTGGGTACCTTCAAGAGAAATCCAAGAGATGTGAGAAGGAAGAATGACACATGTAATGAAGATTCAAAGTAAAATAATGCTTGTGGGGATAAGGGGGTTGGGGGGGGGGGGGGGGGGGAAGGCGACGGGAGAGGTTAGGGGAACTTATTTTAACACAGATCAGTTAAAATACATATATTTGTCACTTTTGAAGATTGGTTTTGCCACTGTTCTTTGGAAAAAACCCAACGTTATGCTACGTGCCTTCCCTCTCTGCTATGGAACAATGCTTGGTAAAACCTAAAGACGACAAACGTAAGTAAGAGAAAACTTAAAACTTGAGAAAAGATTTCACCAAATAATATCGAACAAAATTGAAATACAGTATCATTCAGAGAAGAAAGAGTGATATTGTTGGATTCTAATTCTATTTTTACGATACTAAGACCTCGTAAACCATTGTTGTTCCAAATGGTAATTAAATTTATGTGTGAACAGCAAAATCTGCTGGGGTTTTCCAGTAATCTAAGGGTGAAATCTAAACTGACTCGATGCAACAGTGTGATGCGGCCATGGATACTGCGTACTGTCTGGAGAATATAGTCAATGAATGATGTCAAACAGCTTTCTATAACATCTGAATTAAAACTAAGAAACAAAGTTTTGACAGTCTGAGCAATTTTGCTGAGCTGTGTAGTTCCAATTCCAGAGTTCTAGAATAGAACAAGTTTAGTGCTGCTTCCTTTAGAGTTGGTTTTCGTATATTACCATTTCATCACAGCTTGTGTATGTATCACAGCTTGTGTATGTATCACAGCTTGGTATGGCTCCTGCTCTGACCAAGACAGCACGAAATTACAGAAGGGTCATGAACGAAGCCCAGTCCATCACACAGACCAGCCTCCCATCCATTGACACTGTCTACACTTCCTCAGAAAAGCAGCCAACATAATCAAGGACCACACGCAACCCGAACATACTCTCTTCCACCTTGGCACCACGGTAGCACAGTGGTTAGCACTGATGCCTCACAGCACCAGGTTCGATTCCCAGCTTGGGTCACTGTCTGTGTGGAGTCTGCAAGTTCTCCACGTGTGTGCATGGGTTTCCTCCGGGTGCTCTGGTTTCCTCCCACAGTCCGAAAGCTGGTTAGATGCATTGGCCATGCTGAATTCTCTCTTGGTGTGCCTGAACAGGTGCCAGAGTGTCGCGACTAGGGGATTTTCACACTAACTTCATTGCAGTGTTAATGTAAACCTACTCGTGACACTAATAAACTTTTTCCCATCAGGAAAAAAATACAAAAGTCTGAGATCACGTACCAATCAACTCAAGAACAGCTTCTTCCCTGCTGCCGTCAGACTTCTGAATGGATCTATCTTATATTAAGTTGATCTTTCTCTACACTCTAGCTTTGACTGTAACACTACATTCTGCACCCTCTTCTTTGCTTCTCTATGAGCAGTATGCTTTGTCTATATAGCGTGCAAGAAACAATACTTTTCACTGTATACTAATGCATGTGACAATAATGAATCAAATCAAAACATTAGTTTACAACAAATATAGACAGAACAATTATTTTGTTCTTCCAAACTTTAGTAACATGTATACTAAATAAAAAACATTATGCACAGTATTTCATGGCCTCACTCATCCTGAAACCGTAAAATCCTGCCCGAGGTCAACAGACCTTCCCATTGTCCGCCCCTAGCCTGCTCCGATTCCCGTGACCGGGGGGCTTGCCTCGGAAACTTGAATGAATTATTTGAGGAAGTGACAAGAGGGATTGATGAAGGTAGTGCTGTGGATGTTGTGTACACGGATGTTTGACAAGATCCCACATGGCAGACTGGTCAGAAAAGTAAAAGTCCATGGTTTACAGGGTAACGTGGCAAAAGTTAGCTTAGTAACAGGAAACAAAGGTCGATGGATGCCCTTGTGAATGGAAAGTTATTACAGATGGTGTTCCACAAGGTTTGGTGTTGGGATCCTTGCTGTTTGTGTTATGTATTAGCAATTTGGATATGAATGTGGGGGACACGATTGGGAAATTTACAGACACAAAGATTGGCCGAGTAGCGGATAATGTATTGGACAGCTATAATCTGTAAAACATACAAAACAAAATCGATGGGTTGGTGGAGTGAGCGGTAAAGTGGCAGATGGATTTTAACATAGTGAAATGAGAGGTCAAACAGTCATAGGAATGCACAGTAAATGGGAATATACCAAGAAGCGTAGATGAAGTGAGAGATCTTGGTATACAAATATACAGGTCCCTAAAGGCAGCAGTCCAAGTAGACAAGTTTGTAAAGAAGGCATATGGAATTCTCTCCTTCATTGGCAGTGATAGAGCATATAAAAGTAAGGATATAATGTTGGAATTGTATAAAACACTGGTGAGGCTCAACTGGAGTATTGTGTGCAGTTCTGGTCACCGCAGGAAGGAAGGACAAGATTGCTCTGGAGAGAGTGCAGAGGAGGTTTACAAGAATGTTGCCAGGCCTGGAAAAGTGTAGCTATGAGGAGAGATTGGATAGGTTGGGGTTATTTTCCTTGGAACAAAGCAGGCCGAGAGGTGACTTGGAAGAGGTGTACAAAATTATGAGGGGAAGAGATAGAGTGGACAGAATAAAATTATTTCCCTTGGTGGAGAATTCTAGAAGCAGGAGACATAGATTCAAGATAAGTGGCAGTAAGTGTAGAGGGGACATGAGGAAGAATCTTTTTACACAGAGGGTGGTGGGTGTCTGAAATTTGCTGCCTGAGTTGGTGGTGGAGGCACAGAACCTAAACTCTTTTAAAAAGTACCTGGATCTGCACCTTACGTGCTGTAAGCTACAGGACTATGGGCCGGGTGCAGGAAGGTGGGTTAAGAAAGGGCATTTGGGTTTCCTTGGGCTGGCATGGAAAAAATGGGCCAAATGGCCTCCTTCTGCTCTGTAATTTTTACCAAATTTTGTCAGCAAGATTGTGACTTCCGATTTTGGCCACCCCACGTCGGTGACATCATCAGGTTCATACCTGTAACGGGCATTAACCTGATTTACATTCATTTTACTCGATCTAAATATAATTTAAAAAACCCCCTGCCAGATATTGACCTCCTGCTGTATATTCAAATCACGCCACGATTTCCAACAGGTTCGCCCAGACGTGAACCTATTGTGAGATTCCCCCCGGGGGCATAATAGTGAATATAACTCCCAGGAGCGATGGAGATGGCCAGGCAGCTGTCTGGCCATGTGCCCCGGCATTGCCCCATGGCACAGGTTGGCGCTGCCAAGTTGGCACCATATCAGGTGCAGTGTCAGGGATGGACCCCGGTGGGAGCCTCATGTGGGAGAGGGGATTCATTTATATGGGCAGGGTAGGGGGGGGGCGCCAATGTGAGCTCTGATCGAGGGGGGGGGCATGGGCGGCGAGTGGATAAATGTCGGTCCTGATCACGGGGGAGCCCGTGAGACCTATGTGGTGGGCTTAGCGGGGGGGGGTCATTGTTTGCTCTGACTGGGGCACCCTTTAAACATGGCGCCCCGACCTCAGTGCAGCCGCCATCATGTGTTGAGGCCCCGCCCCTCCACACGATGGCATGAAACATGCCCACCTGTTTCTCTGTAAGATCTGGAGGGAAGACTGGCATGTTTCTCTGGAGAGAAACACATCGTTTTTCTCACCGGAACCAACATTCTGCCATTTTCTGGTAAGAATCCCCTCATTACATCAAATTAAAAAAACTGAAATAAGCAAAATACTGTGGATGCTGGAATCGGAAACAAAACAGAAAATGCTGAAAAAATTCCGCAGCTCTGGCAGCATCTGTAGGGAGGGAAAACACTAGCTGGACCCTAGATTTGTGTTCTTTAAAACAAAAATGTGTTGATTATTAAAATAAATCATCAGAATATTAGCATTTCAGAATCTCTACAGAAAGAAATAAAATTAAAGATGCAAATCGTGCTACACCTCACAAAGATCACAAACAGAGAGTTTGTTAATTGGATAGAGTTAAAAAAACAAATGTTACACCATCGAGGTTAAGTGAAGCATTTTCAGATCCAAGTTGGAGATGTTCAGTGTAGGCGACACTTTCATTCTCTTGTTGCATTGTGCACAGATTGAATTCCCACACAGCATTTTATGGTAAGAGGAAATATTTTGCATGTATGTGAGTGGGAGGAGAAAGAAACTGCCTTAAAATTATTACAAAGAAGATTGGAGGTGGGGAAATAGACATCCACTCAAAACAACGGAAGAATCTCTGTATCCCGTTAAAAATTATTTTTCATCGGTAACAAACAGCCATGTAAAATAGCTCATAGGGATGAATAAAATACTTAAATTTTACATGACACAATAAGTAGGATTTAGTGCAGCAGTCAATTCACTTTCTTCTACGGCCCTGAATAAGATGGCAGTTTTATTCCTCTTCCTGTTGAAAATCTGTTAAGGCATCATCAATATTTGGAACTCAGCAAAATAAACATGTCTACTCATTTGAAATTTTATTTGCTATTTAATCTCAATTACTTTTCCTTTTTTTTAAAAAGGAAGGGATTACAGTAAACTCCCTGAAAGGGTTAATAATCACACAAGTTTAATAATCACACTTCACTTCACTTTCTGATATGAAAACACAAGTCTTCTTATAAGACCCTTCACAGATAGGCACCAAGGCTATTAGTCTGGGCAAAGCTCATTAAATCAGACATCTGTAATTAGGAAGGGAGTGATCCATAGGAAGGAGCTATGATAACTTTGTAGCAGTGACGTATTAAGTTTTCACGCTGACTGGATATTATATGAAGCAAGTGATTGTGATTGGTATATGCTAATTACTTGTAACCGAACTTGAAAACTATAATTGCTTATGTATCTCGGGATACGCCACTCTGGCGAGCTACCGAGATGTGAACTGTAGCTTTCCAGCGTCCTTGCTATAGCTTGCATTAAAACAGCAGTTTAAGAGAACTCCGTGACTTGGTCTGGTTACTCGAAGGGTAAAGTTGTGATCAATTAAGAGGCTGACGTCAAAACCTGCAACACTCCCTAACTGATAAATGTACTGCCTTGTAAGAATCCAAGTCATACATTCCAGGAAGCCCTGAAATTCAATCTGTGCTGAGATGGCTAATGTCAGGTGTGTGGCAGTGAGGGTAATATATGTGGCCACATCACCCCAGATTAGAATGGAGAAATACAAGACACGGTTCCGGCTTCTGATCACTAGCCAGTGACTGTTGTTTGAACCGTACTTTTTGTGACCATTAGATGAGGACAACATTATGATTCTCCCACCCATCACTAATTAACCTTTCAATGCTAAATAGGATCCAACATTAACAGCAGTCCACGTCGATGTAGCACTGAAGGAACCACAGCCCAGCATGATCCAGCACCTTTAGGAAAAACAGGAAGAGAATTGAGGGTTACAGCGTGGGGAAGGGAACAATAATTAAGAAAGTCGACAACGTCGAGGATCAAGCAGCTCACTTGATCGTCACCTCATCCTTAACATTAAACATTCACTCCCCTCCACCACCCATGCATATTGGCAGCAGTATGTACCATATACAAAATACACATGCCATCCTGACATGGAACTATGCCTTTACTGTTACTGGATCAAAATCCTGGAACTCCCTAACAGCACTGTGGGTGTGCCTACACCAGATGGACTCCAGTGGTTCAAGAAGGCAGCTCACCACCATCTTCTCAAGGACAACTAGGGATGAACAACAAATGTTGGCTTTGCCAGCGATGCTCACATCTCATGAAAGAACGTTAAAAATGCCATTTATGTAGGATTAATCAAAACCAGCTGAATATACAAAGATTGGTGCAAAGCTTAAAATAATCTGCAGCCCAGCAAAATAAATTATTGTTTGAGAAAGTATGTCTCAGTCATTTGCAAATGATTTGATGTTGATTTTCACAATCTGTTTAGACGTTGGGTATTCAGTTTCCATTTTCTGTTCTTTGAAGAAGTTAGAAAAATGTACAATCTCTACCCATGGGCAGTGAGAATGCAGCTGCTGCTGTGTTTGCACAGTTTGCTGCCGTTTGCCAGTTCTTTTGATAGATGCCATGTTTGTGGTCAGCAATGTGAGGTTACATTCCATCACTATTCTGCAAAAATCATCAAAAGCAATTTGGAAGACATTAAACTGCCAATTATTACAAGTACAAATTTATTGCCTAATGAAAACATAATAGGATTACAAGATAACAAAAGGACTTTGCATAGATCTGTGTGAGAGAGAGAGAAACACAAGGGACTTTACAGAGAAATCAAGAAGGTCACTCTGCCAGTGACTTACAGCATTCATGTCATAAACAATGTTAGGGTACCAGAGCAGAAACCCCAAAGTATGTTATGAAGCCCGACTGGACCCCAACAATTCTTTCTATTTTTGGCATTAGTTTGAGGATAAGGAGTGGGATTCTCCCAAATAAATTCTAAGTGTCGAATTTGCGTAAAAACTGGAGTAAATCCCGTTGGTTCTTTCAGTTTCAAAATAAGTCTCCCACACTCTGTGCGCCACCCAGCGATCCCGACCCCCACCCCCCCACACACCCTGATGGCCAGTCCCGATTGCTGGCCTCGCTCCCTCTGTCACTGATCATAGTGCAGAGTGGCAGCGGTACCCCCCCACCCCCACTGATCTCCTCCAGAGGCCCTGCCCCATTAGGCCCTGCCCCCTCTGGTCCCACCCCCTTGGCACTGCCTAATACCTCATGGGTAGTGCCAATGTACTCGATGATCCGGCACGTCTTGCAGAGGTTGCTATGGCAGGGTTGTGTGGTGTCGTGGTCACTGTTCTCCTGAAGGCTGGGTAGTTTGCTGCGGACAATGGTCTGTTTGAGGTTGCGTGGTTGTTTGAAGGCAAGAAGTGGGGGTGTGGGATGGCCTTGGCGAGATGTTTGTCTTGATCAATGACATGTTGAAGGCTCCGAAGGAGATGCCGTAGCTTCTCCGCTCCGGGGAAGTACTGGACGACGAAGGGTACTCTGTCCACCGTGTCCCGTGTTTGTCTTCTGAGGAAGTCGATGCGGTTTTTGCTGTGTTGCCACAGCAACCTCTGCAAAACGTGCCGGATCATCGACACGGATGCCATCATCTCACATGAGAACACCATCTACCAGGTACACGGTACCTACACTTGCAATTCGGCCAACGTTGTCTACCTGATACGCTGCAGGAAAGAATGTCCCGAGGCATGGTACATTGGGGAAACCATGCAGACGCTACGACAACGGATGAATGAACACCGCTCGACAATCACCAGGCAAGACTGTTCTCTTCCTGTGGGGGAGCACTTCAGCGGTCACGGGCATTCAGCCTCTGACCTTCGGGAAAGCATTCTCCAAGGCGGCCTTCACGACACACGACAGCGCAGAGTCGCTGAGCAGAAACTGATAACCAAGTTCCACACACATGAGGACGGCCTAAACCGGGATCTTGGGTTCATGTCACACTATCAGTAACCCCCACAGCTTGCCTGCTGGACTTGCAGAATCTCACTGGCTGTCCTGTCTGGAGACAATACACATCTCTTTAGCCTGTGCTTAATGCTCCCTCCACTCACATTGTCTGTATCTTTAAGGCCTGGTTGGCTGTAGAGATTCGCATTCTAATCAGTATCCTGTAACTTGATTTTGTGTCTCTGTATGCCCTGTTTGAGAGCAGATATCCACTCCATCTGACGAAGGAGCAGGGCTCCAAAAGCTAATGGCATTTGCTACCAAATAAACCTGTTGGACTTCAACCTGGTGTTGTTAAAACTCTTACTCTGTCAATCAACCCAATCAAAACCCTACTCTGAAACCCCAGGGGAAAAAACAAATCCGCTCCAACTCCAATGTCAAGTTTGCTGATGACACCACCGTAGTGAGTCACATCTAAAGCAATAACGAGATGGAATACAGGAACGGGATAGCGAATCTGGTGAAATGGTACGATGACAATAATCTCTCCCTCAATGTCAATAAAACGAAGGAGATCGTCATCGACTTCAGAAAGCGTAATTGTGGACATGCCCCTGTCTACATCAATGGTGATGAAGTGGAAATGGTTGAGAGTTTCAAGTTTTTAGGTGTTCGGATCACCAACAATCTGTCCTAGTCCCTCCATGTCAATGCAATAGTTAAGAAAGTCCACCAACACCCCTACGTTTTAAGGAGGCTAAGGAAATTCAGCATGTCCGCTATGACTCTCACCAATTTTTAGAGATGCACCATAGAATGCCTCCTTTCTGGTTGTATCAAAGCTTGGTATGGCTCCTGCTCTGACCAAGACCACAAGAAACTACAAAGGGTCATGAACGTAGCCCAATCCATCATGCAAACCAGCCTCCCATCTATTGACTCCATCTACACTATCCGCTGCCTCGGAAAAGCAGCCAGCATAATCAAGGACTTCACACACCCTGGATATACTCTCTTCCATCAGGAAATATATACAAAAATCTGAGATCACGTACCAACCGACTCAAGAATAGATTCTTCCACACTGCCTTCAAGCTTTTGAATGGACCTATCATATATTAAGCTGATCTTTCTCTTCATCCCATCAGTAACTGCAACACTATATTCTGTGCCCTCTCCTTTCCTTCTCCCCTATGTGCTCTATGAATGGTATACTTTGTCTGTACAACACGAGAGACAATGGGCCTGATTTTACCAAATCTTCACGCCCGTTTTCAGGCACGAAATCGCGGTAAAGTTGGGCTTCGGGCCTATATGGCAATCTGCACCCGATTCCGGGCAGATCGCGGCTTTACCAACACCAGATTCAGGCACGGGTCCAGCCCGTGCCTGGATCAGGTGGCCCAACAATTTAAATGCATTAGCATGCATGTAAATCGACTTAATGAACCGCGCGCCCAACTCTACCGCCAAATCCCACTTAACCGTCTTTTGGCCTGATCCGGATCCGTGCTTTTAACAACCTGGTAAATAAAAGTCTGAAGTCGTCGCTGCAGCTTCCGAAGAGCGGGCTCAGAGCCTGCAACGGCTCTCTGACCCAGGTCATCCTCTGGTTGGTGGGGGGGGGGGGGGGGGGGGGGGGGCAAACCAGTGATGGTGTATCCCTTTACAGACCCAGCTTGGTCCTTCTCCAGTGTCTCCTCTTGGACTTGTACTGATCTTGTAGCCGGTTTTCATGCGGATCCACTGTGGAATCGGCCGGTTCTGCTTCATCTTCTTAGCGAGGAATTGCTTCATCCTGAAGATTTTGTGGGATGGCATGGCCACACGTCCACTCTAGCAGGAGGGATTCATTCCTCCGACGGGGAGGCGGGATTGCCCGCAGAGTGACAGCGGACCCCCCTGCCCCCTCCCTCCCCACTGATTGGCTGCAGACTGGCAGCGGACACCTCCCCCGACCAGAGGATGATCGTCAGAGAGCCGCTCTCTCCGCTTTCTGCTTTTTTTTTCTTTCGAGCCCAGGCGCGCTCTGTCAGATTTTTTTTTAACTGCGCATGCGCAGTTCAGAGCTCCGATCAGTCCGCCAGCGCTAAGCCCCACCCACAGCGCGGATCGGACTGGAGCCAGCAAAACGCGTATGGGCACGCTGGAAAGAGGATTCCAGGCGTGGATCTATTTGATGCCCGGATTCAGCACTTAGACTCAAAATAGTAAAATTAGGCCCAATTTGTTTCAGTGTATCCCACTACACATGACAATAATAACTCAAATCAAATTGTTTTATTGAAAGGAGGAGAGTTAGCTTATGCTAACCACGTAAACTTACAATTAGTACTTTATATTTATGCCATTGTTATAGTTACTTTCAATGGGTATCCTTAACGCAACTTTGATGGTATCTTAACAGCCAACAATAAGGAAATTGTACCAGAAATGTTGGAGAAACTCAGCAGTTCTGACAGTATCTGTGGAGAGAGAATAGAGCCAACATTTCTGGTCTGGATGAGCCTTCGTCAGATCTGCTGAGTTTCTCCAGCATTTTCTGTTTTTGTTTCAGATTCCAACATCCACAGTATTTTGCCTTTATAATAAGGAAATTGCAGTTTATGACTTTTGTGAATGGAACTTGGGTAGCAGAATACAAAGTGCCTATAACTACGTCTTGCTTCACTGCTTTTACATACCTCAGTATAGCTGCCTTAGTACAGGAAAGTTAATGCTTGGTGCTACTGTATATTCAATGGAATACGTCACTTTATCAGAGTACAAATATAACTTCATGACACACAAATGATCGTCTTGTTGCAGAAACTACAGGTGAATTTCCCAAAGACAAGTACCTAGTTCCATTTTGTTTCTGCTACTAAAGCTCTGTTTACAAAGTAGCATTTTAACAAAAGGGCCCAGGCCATCAGGATACTGAACCAGACAGGGGGGAGAATGTGTTTGCAATGGCAGTTCTCCATTCGCCGAGTTGTCATTCCTAAACTGCGCTACCATCAAGAGATGCTGAGCATAGCCATGTATTTCCCAGTGGGGCTACTCTGTGGCAATCTAGTGCCTCAATTTGCTTTCATTTAAAAATCACATTTATGAATTTACTTTCCTCGCTGTGAACTTTGCTTGATGTGAGAGACATGGCCATATACAAATTCGAATTGCAAACAAGTCCCACAGATTTAGCAATTTTAGATTTTTCCAAGGCTTTCAAACCACATGGGAAGCTACTGGACAAACCACATTGTTATGGAGTCTGAGGAAATGCTAAGCAGTGGATAAGAACATTTCATACCAAACAGCAACAAAGAGTCACAATGAATGGGGAAGTCTCGAACTGGAAACCAGTATTAAGCAATGTGCCCCAAGGTACAGTCCTGGGTCCACCCTTGTCTCTCCTCTTTATAAATGACATCCAGGATGGAACATCAAGACAGACAAGAGTCTTTGCAGATGACTGCCCAGTCTAGTAGAGCCATTGCTGAAGCAGCAGATGAGGTTCATCTTCAGGAAAATTTAAATAATCTCATCAAATGGGCCAATATATGGGGAGTTAAATTCAATGGAGAAAAATGCAACATAAGAATATAAGAACATAAGAACTAGGAGCAGGAGTAGGCCATCTACTTGCAGATGACACTAAGATTGGTGGCATAGTGGACAGTGAAGAAAGTTATCTCCAATTGCAATGGGATCTTGATCAATTGGGCCAGTGGGCTGACGAATGGCAGATGGAGTTTAATTTAGACAAATATGAGGTGATGCATTTTGGTAGCTTGAACCGGGGCAGGACTTACTCAGTTAATGGTAGGGCGTTGGGGAGAGTTACAGAACAAAGAGATCGAGGGGTACATGTTCATAGCTCCTTGAAAGTGGAGTCACAGGTGGACAGAGTGGTGAAGAAGGCATTCGGCATGCTTGGTTTCATCGGTCAGAACATTGAATACAGGAATTGGAATGTCTTGTTGAAGTTATACAAGACATTGGCGAGGCCACACTTGGAATACTGTGTGCAATTCTGGTCATCCTATGATAGAAAGGATATTATTAAACTAGAAAGAGTGCAGAAATGATTTACTAGGAAGCTACCAGACTTGATGGATTGAGTTATAAGGAGAGGCTGGATAGACTGGGACGTTTTTCTCTGGAGCGTAGGAGGCTGAGGGGTGATCTTATAGAGGTCTATAAAATAATGAGGGACACAGATCAGCTAGATAGTCAATGTCTTTTCCCAAAGGTAGGGGAGTCTAAAACTAGAGGGCATAGGTTTACGGTGAGAGGGGAGAGATACAAAAGGGTCCAGAGGGGCAATTTTTTCACACAGAGGGTGGTGAGTGTCTGGAACAAGCTGCCAGAGGTAGTAGTAGAGGCGGGTACAATTTTATCTTTTAAAAAGCATTTAGATAGTTACATGGGTACGATGGGTATAGAGGGATATGGGCCAAATGCGGGCAATTGGGATTAGCTTAGCTGTTTTAAAAAAAAAGGGTGGCATGGACAAGTTGGGCCGAAGGGCCTGTTTCCATGCTGTGAACCTCTATGACTCTATGACTCTATCTGGCCCCACGAGCCTGCTCCGCCATGCAATAAGATCATGGCTGATTTTTTCATGGACTCAGTTCCACTTACCCGTCTGCTCACCATAACCCTTAATTCCTTTACTGTTCAAAAATCTATCTGTCTTTGCCTTAAAATCATTCAACGAGGTAGCCTCAACTGCTTCACTGGGCAGGGAATTCCACAGATTCACAACCCTTTGGGTGAAGAAGTTCCTCCTCAACTCAGTCCTAAATCTGCTCCCCCTTATTTTGAGGCCATGCCCCCTAGTTCTAGTTTCACCCGCCAGTGGAAACAACCTCCCTGCTTCTATTTTATCTATTCCCTTCACAATTTTATATGCTTCTATAAGATCCCCCTCAGTCTTCTGAATTCCAATGAGTATAGTCCCAGTCTACTCAGCCTCTCCTCATAAGCCAACCCTCCCAACTCTGGAATCTACCTAGTGAATCCCTGCGACAACATGCAAATCAGCAATACTCAATGTCCATCAGTACTCAACTATACAATGTGCTAAAGAATCCACATCCAAAATAATTTGAAGTGGAAGGGAAAGTCACCATGCAGCCTCCAAGACGTCCAAAATGCTTGGGTTTGTGAACTACAATGAAGGCTATGCTGTAGCAGACATTGGTTAGAGCACTCACACAGCATAGTGTAGCTACTGGAGACCCATATCCTGCTTAAAATATTACCCTCCTTGAGAAAGTTCAACACCAAGCAGCTCGTTTTATTACAATTAACCTGGGTAAGATCCCTCAATCTGTTACAGCGCGGCTAGGATGCCCCCAAATTGTTGTTGCCCAGGTGATGTGGGATGAACTGGCTCTCTTTCTTTATTCAACCCTCTCTGCTGGCCGCAACAAGATTAATCTAAGAAAAAAATTCCCTTTTCCCGGTCCAAATAGGCAAAATCTTGAGCCCACGTTTGCCATCTTCGAGGATGCCAGCGGGGGGGGGGCTCAAGATAAGGAAGTCGCCGGTGACTTCGGATCTTCCCCGCCCCTCGCCAGTGACATCATTAGATTCAAACCCACAGTGAGTGTGAACCTGCTTTGCATGTATTAGCATGCATTTCCATACGATTAACTCGCCCTCCCCCCTCCCCCCAGGCCAGACATTGACAACAGGCCAACGTGATGTCACATCAGCATGGCTCACAACAGATCAGCACAGACAGGAACCGTGAGGGTTTCCCCCAGGGCATAAAGGAGGTATAGCCCTGAGGGGACAGGGACATGGCCAGGTAGTGCCCCAGCAATGCTCCTTGGCACAGTTTGGCACTGTCAGGTTGGCACTGCCAGATTGGCACTGCCATGTCAGGAGAAAAAGTCACTGATAGGCGTAGTCTATACGCCACCAAATAATGACATCATGGTGGGGTGAGAAATAAACAAAGAAGTAACTTATGCATGTAAAAATGGTACAGCAATTATCATGGGGGATTTTAATCTACATATTAATTGGTCAAACCAGGTCGGTCAAGGCAGCCTTGAGGAGGAGTTCATAAAATGTATCCACGATAGCTTCCTTGAACAGTGTGTAATGGAACCTCCGAGGGAGCAAGCTATCCCAGATCTGGTCCTGTGTAATGATGATGTGGAGATGCCGGCGTTGGACTGGGGTAAGCACAGTAAGAACAACAACAACAACAAAGAACAATACAGCACAGGAACAGGCCCTTCGGCCCTCCAAGCCCGCGCCGCTCCCCGGTCCAGGATTGAATCCTGAATCCAGGATCCCCGCCCAATTTTCCAGCCTATCTACATACCAATATCCTATCCACCGAGCTGTCCCTCACAGCTACGATGCTTTGTTCATTACAACCTATTAACTCACCCCCACCCCCCCATTCCAGACCATGTGATCTCCAGGGAGAGGCGAAAACCCAGAGTGAAAAACCCCAGGGCCAATATGGGGAAAAAAATCTGGGAAATTCCTCTCCGACCCCCTGAGGCGATCGAAACGAGTCCAGGAGATCACAATGGCCCTGATCGGGAAATGCTTCCCAACCCTAGTCATTTCCACTTCCACGTACACCATATGAATTCCCTGCCCCCGAGACAGGTTCCCAACTATCCGCAGTCTCGCTCTGTACTGGCACCAGCAAGATGATCATAGAATGAAGCCTTGAAACGAGAAACAAGGAACAATTAGCCCGCGCCGCTCCCTGGTCCAGACTAGACCACTCTTTTGTATCCCTCCATTCCCACTCCGTTCATATAGCTGTCTAGATAAGTCTTAAACGTTCCCAGTGTGTCCGCCTCCACCACCTTGCCCGGCAACACATTCCAGGCCCCCACGACCCTCTGTGTGAAATATGTCCTTCTGATATCTGTGTTAAACCTCCCCCCCTTCACCTTGAACCTATGACCCCTCGTGAACGTCACCACCGACCCGGGGAAAAGCTTCCCACCGTTCACCCTATCTATGCCTTTCATAATTTTATACACCTCTATTAAGTCTCCCCTCATCCTCCGTCTTTCCAAGGAGAACAACCCCAGTTTCCCCAATCTCTCCTCATAACCAAGCCCCTCCATACCAGGCAACATCCTGGTAAACCTCCTCTGTACTCTCTCCAAAGCCTCCACGTCCTTCTGGTAATGTGGCGACCAGAACTGGACGCAGTATTCCAAATGCGGCCGAACCAACGTTCTATACATCTGCAACATCAGACCCCAACTCTTATACTCTATGCCCCGTCCTATAAAGGCAAGCATGCCATATGCCTTCTTCACCACCTTCTCCACCTGTGACGTCACCTTCAAAGATCTGTGGACTTGCACACCCAGGTCCCTCTGCGTCTCTACACCCTTTATGGTTCTTCCATTTATCGTGTAGCTCCTCCCTACATTATTCCCACCAAAATGCATCACTTCGCATTTATCAGAATTGAACTCCATCTGCCATTTCTTTGCCCAAATTTCCCAGCCTATCTATATCCTTCTGTAGCCTCTGACAATGTTCCTCACTATCTGCAAGTCCTGCCAGTTTTGTGTCGTCCGCAAACTTACTGATCACCCCAGTTACTCCTTCTTCCAGATCATTTATATAAATCACAAACAGCAGAGGTCCCAATACAGAGCCCTGCGGTACACCACTAGTCACAGGCCTCCAGCCGGAAAAAGACCCTTCCACTACCACCCTCTGTCTTCTATGACCAAGCCAGTTCTCCACCCATCTAGCCACCTCCCCCTTTATCCCATGGGATCCAACCTTTTTCACTAGCCTACCATGAGGGACTTTGTCAAACGCTTTACTAAAGTCCATATAGACAACATCCACGGCCCTTCCTTCGTCAACCATTTTGGTCACTTATTTGGTAGCAAATAAACCTGTTGGACTTTAACCTGGTGTTGTGAGACTTCTTCCTGTGTAATGAGACAGGAACAATTAATGATCTTGCAGTTAGGGATCCTCTTGGAAGAAGCGATCACAGTACGGTTGAATTTAAAATACAGATGGAACGAGAGAAGGTAAAATCCAATACCAGTGTCTTGTGCTTAAACAAAGGAGACTACAAAGGGATGAGGGAGGAGTTGGCTAAGTTAGACTGAGGGCAAAAACTTTATGGTGGGACAACTGAGGAACAGTGGAGGACTTTCAAAGCGATCTTTCACAGTGCTCAGCAAAAGTATATACCAGTGATAAGGGAGGACTGTAGAAAAATAGATAATCAGTCATGGATATCTAAGGAAATAAAGGAGGGTATCAAATTGAAAGAAAATGCATCCAAAGTGGCAAAAATTAGTGGGAACCTAGAGAATTGGAAAATCTTTAAAGGTCAGCAGGAAGCCATGAAAAAAGCTATAAAGAAAAGTAAGATGGATTAAGAAGGCGTATGGTGTGCTGGCCTTTATCAATCGAGGGATTGAGTTTAGGAGTCCGGGGTTAATGATGCAGCTATATAAGACCCACTTGGAATACTGTGCTCAATTCTGGTCGCCTCACTATAGAAAGGATGTGGAAAAGATTGAAAGGGTGCAGAGGAGATTTACAAGGATGTTGCCTGGATTGAGTGGCATGCCTTATGAGGATAGGCTGAGGGAGCTCGGTCTTTTCTCCTTGGAGAGACGAAGGATGAGAGGAGACCTAATAGAGGTGAATAAGATTCTGAGAGGCATAGGTCGGGTGGACTCTCAGAGGCTTTTTCCCAGGGTGGAAATGTCTGTTACGAGAGGACACAGGTTTAGAGTGCTGGGGGGTAGGTACTGGGGAGATGTTAGGGGTAAGTTTTTCACACAGAGGGTGGTGGGCGAGTGGAATCGGCTGCCGTCAGTGGTGGTGGAGGCGAACTCAATAGGGTCTTTTAAGAGACTCCTGGATGAGTACATGGGACTTAATAGGATGGAGGGTTATAGGTAGGTCTAGAAGGTAGGGATGTGTTCGGCACAACTTGTGGGCCGAAGGGCCTGTTTGTGCTTTAGTTTTTCTATGTTTCTATGGATTATGAGAGTAAACTAGCTCAGAATATAAAAACAGATAGTAAAAGTTTCTACACATATATAAAACAAAAAAGAGTGGCTAAAGTAAACATTGGTCCTTTAAAGGATGAAAAGTGGGATGTAATAACTGGAAATGAGAAAATGGCTCAGGCATTGAACAGTATTTTGTGTCGGTCTTCACAGTGGAAGACACAAATAACATGCCAAAAATTGATGACAGGAACTGATGACATGAATTATCACGAAAGAGGTAGTGTTGGGCAAGTTAATGGGGCTAAAGGTAGACAAGTCTCCTGGTCCTGATGGAATGCATCCCAGGGTACTAAAAGAGATGGCAGGAGGAATAGCAAATGCACTGGTGGTAATTTACCAAAATTCGCTGGACTCTGGGGTGGTTCCCGCAGATTGGAAAACAGCAAATGTGACGCCACTGTTCAAAAAAGGAGGTAGACAAAAGCGGGTAACTATAGGCCGGTTAGCTTAACTTCTGTAGTAGAGAAAATGCTTGAATCTATCATCAAGGAAGAAATAGCAAGACATCTGGATATAAATTGTCCCATTGGTAAGACGCAGCATGGATTCATGAAGGGGAGGTCGTGTTTGACTAATTTGGTGGAATTCTTTGAGAACATTACATGTGCAGTGGACAATGGGGAACCTGTGGATATGGTGTATCTGGATTTCCAGAAGGCATTTGACAAGGTGCCACACCAAAGACTGCTACATAAGATAAAGGTGCACGGTGTTACGGGTAATGTATTAGCATGGATAGAGGATTGGTTAACTAACAGAAAGCAAAGAGTGGGGTAAATGGGTGTTTTTCTGGTTGGCGATCAGTGACTAGTGATGTGCCTCAGGGATCAGTATTGGCACCGCAATTGTTTACGATTTACATCGATGATTTGGAGTTGGGGACCAAGTGTAGTGTGTCTAAATTTGCAGATGACACTAAGATGGGTGGCAAAGCATAGTGTGCAGAGGATACTGAAAGTCTGCAAAGGGATATAGATAGTCTAAGAGAGTGGGCGAGGGTCTGGCAGATGGAGTACAATGTTGATAAATGTGAGGTCATCCATTTTGGTAGGAATAACAGCAAAATGGACCATTATTTAAATGGTAAAAAATTGCAGCATGCTGCAGAGGGACCTGGGCGTCCTTGTGCAGGAATCTCAAGGAGTTGATTTGCAGGTGCAGCAGGTAATTAAGAAGGCAAATGGAATTTTGTCCTTTATTGCAAGAGGGATGGAGTTTAAAAACAGCGAGATTATGTTGCAGCTGTATAAGGTGCTGGTGAGGCCACACCTGGAGTACTGTGTACAGTTTTGGTCTCCTTACTTGAGAAAGGATATACTGGCACTGGAAGGGGTGCAGAGAAGATTCACTAGGTTGATTCTGGAGTTGAGAGGGTTGGCTTATGAGGAGAGACTGAGTAGACTGGGGCTATACTCATTGGAATTCAGAAGAATGAGGGGAGATCTTATAGAAACATATAGGATTATGAAGGTAATAGATAAGATAGAAGCAGGGAAGTTGTTTCCACTGGCAGGTGAAACTAGAACTAGGGGGCATAGCCTCAAAATAAGGGGAAGCAGATTTAGGACTGAGTTGAAGAGGAATCTGTGAAATTCCCTGCCCAGTGAAGCAGTTGAGGCTACCTCATTGAATGTTTGTAAGGCAAGGATAGATAAATTTTTGAACAGTAAAGGAATTAAGGGTTATGGTGAGCGGGCGGGTAAGTGGAGCTGAGTCCACGAAAAGATCAGCCAAGATCTTATTGAATGGCGGAGCAGTCTTGAGGGGCCAGACGGCCTACTCCTGCTCCTAGTTCTTATGTCAACCCAGCAGGAGCCTCATGGGTGGGTGGGGGGGAGTGGGGTGGGGGGGTGAATGTTTAATGCTGCTATGCTTGTGAGCCGGGTATGGCCCGATGAGTGGGAATGTGGGATGCCAGCGATGAGCATAATGCGGGGGGGGGGGGGGGGGGGGGGGGGCAGCGGGTGGGGTTCCGGCTCTGATTATGGGATGGGAAGGGGAGCTCCTGAAGCCTCGGTGGTGGGGTAAGGTGAGATCTATTGGAGTTTTGATCAGGGTGCCCTATAAGATGGTGCCCGATCTCCGAGCAGCCGGGTTTGCCAGCGTGTTTAAGCTATGCCCACCTCTATGATGGTGTGATTCACACCCCCCTGATTGTTTTTGGCAGAGTGCTGTAGAATCTGGAGAGAAAACCAACCGGTTGCTCTGGAGAGAAACACACCAGTTTTCTCACCAGGAACAACACTCTGCCATTATTGGGCAAGATTTTGCCCAATATTTATGTTTTAAAAGGAGAAAATTTAACCAGGTTTTCTTGAGTAAAGACGGAGTGAGTTTATTAACTACAAAAGGCAAGAAAATGATAAAACACATGCAGAAACATTCATACAGATTAGAAACAAGAATTGAGTCCAAAGTAAGTTTAAGAAAGTATACAAAAAAGTCTTGACTCATGAGGAATAGATGATTGAGCGTTACGGCTCATATGGATGTGATTCAAGATTCCATAGTGTTGACTTGAGCAGGTGAATAGTTGGTTTTGAGATTCTAGTAGCGTTAACTTCAGCAGGTGAGTAGTGGGTTTGGAGATTCCAGTGTTTTGCAGTCTGGTGGAGAAGCTTCCCTGTTTCCGTTTCAGCTGGGTCTTTGATGACTTGTCTTACTTTAACAATCAGAGAGCAAGATTCCTGCAAAAAGCTTTTTCAAGGGTGCTGTTGCTAGCACCTTCTTCTTTGGTGTCATATATGCTCCGGGATCACCCCAGCACTGGTTCAGCTTAGGACAGCTTTTCAGCTGGCTTTTATTTGTATATTGTATATAGTCTTTGTATGTTCCTGAAAAGTGAAGTCCACAAATCCATCTGGACATCATACACAGGATATCTTTTGGTGAGATGACACTGTTCTCCCATTGTCTCCACAGGAAATGGCAATTAGTTTCTGGGTGCTTTAAAAGAACCTTTGCCTGTAAACAGGGTGGTTCCATTGTCTCGCAGGGCATCATGCCCCAGTAATTCAGCCAGTGACCAACTCTCCATGCTCAGCCATCTTTGTCTTGTGTGTCCATTTTGAAAAACGGGTCTTATTTAAAGTTCAATATTTCCAGATGTAATTCGGTGTTTTTTCTTCATTATTATGACAGCGAGATAGTAGTAAATCCCAGCTGGTCAGGTCATAGGCTGGCAAAGTCTCCAGAAACAAAGAAAAGCCAACAGTCCAAAGATGTGCGGGTTAGGTTGATTGGCCATGCTAAATTGCTCCTTCGTGTTAGAGGGATGTCGGGGGGATTAGTAGGGTAAATGTGTGGGGTTGCGGGGGTGGGACCAGGGTGGGATTGTTGTCGGTGTAGGCTCTATGGGTCAAATGGCCTCCTTCTGCACTGTAGGTAGTCTATGATTCTATGACTCCAGGTTGACATGCCATCCATTGACTCTGAATACACTTCCCGCTGCCTCGGAAAAGCAGCCAGCATAATTAAGGACCCCACGCACCTCGGACATTCCCTCTTCCACCTTCTTCCTTCGGGAAAAAGATACAAAAGTCTGAGGTCACGTACCAGCCGATTCAAGAGCAGCTTCTTCCTTGCTGCTGTCAGACTTTTGAATGGAACTACCTTGCATTAAGTTGATCTTTCTCTGCACCCTAGCTATGACTGTAACACTACATTCTGCACTCTTGTTTCCTTCTCTATGAACGGAATGCTCTGTCTGTATCGCGCGCAAGAAACAATACTTTTCACTGTATACAATACATGTGACAATAATAAATCAAATCTCTATGTAATTTTGAATAAACTATCAAATATTTCTAAGCAGTACATTTAGTCCAAAAGTAACCAACTTTGAAGAGTTCATAACCATCTTCAACTAAGTCTGCTTCCACCACCCCCTCCTCCCTAAAAACAGTTGAGGACTGGAACAATCTTTCACAAACCTTAATCTCCATCCCCTCTAAGGATTAATTTTAAGAAAATCTGTTCTAATAAATGTGACGATCAACTGCACTCATTGTCCCACCCCTTGTGAATATTCCCCAAAGACTACCAAGGGAATCCATACCAAGTCCTGGCCCCTGTAAAGTGGCAGCTAGTGCCATCTGTTTACACTTGCAGTGGCAGAACTGCCATTCCCAAAAGACATTTGCAAAACAACAGCATAAGTGTCATTCTCGGTTCCTCCAGCAGCAACATCATCACTAATTTATATTATAGCATCGTCATCAATGTTAGGATGCCACTAGAAACCACGCTAATATAAAATGCCACAAAGCTTGTACACACTTCAGAGTTCCGGAATTTTTAATCAAGTGAAAATGGGAAAATGATGAGAAATGTCTTATCAAAGAATATTTAATTCAATTAACGGCGGAATTTGCCCGTCCCGCCTGCCACGGGAATCGTAGCGGGCAGGGGAGCGGACCATCCAACGGTGCTTTGACCTCGGGCGGGATTTTCAGTCCTTGGGGTGAGAAAATCCCGCCCCTTGCATTCATGGGACAATCCAAAGCAAGTTATAGCTTAGCTTGTAGGTTTAACATCAGTTGGTTAAATTATTTAAGATTCAGTAAGTGGTAGGCGAAGGGGTTTTGATGCTAATCTTGTGCAGGCAAAATATGGAAGGGGCATTAGGAGAGGCATTCTAGACTGGGCAGTCTGCAAAAGAGATGGAAAGAAATTTCAGAAGTGCAGTAATAAAGCAGAATATCTAGGCAGAGACTATAGTTTGAGCAAAATAAATTTTCAACAAGTAAGCTATTCTACGCATTGCATTTTTAATGAGCTGTTTGCACCAGTCGAAAATAATCACTTTAAAAGCCTACAAGCCTCTCCAGCAAGAAAGCACAATTAACCAAAAAGATTCCTAACACAGCTCTAAGGCTGATTTCCCTGATGACAATCTGCATATACTGCACAAGATAGTTCCACGTAAGTTCCAGTTGTATAAAGTGCTCTCTTGAGATCAGAATACTGCCTTATAGCTGTCTTGGATCTTCTGTTTAATTTAGTTTAACCCAAAATGACCCCAACCTATCATACTAATTGCAGGATTCAAACCACTATAATTGAAGAGTTGAATCCAATGTTATAACTAAAACTTGGCTCCATGCCTCATTTTCCATGGATTATATCTACATTTTTTGTAATATAGGCAATTCAACTGTTGTGTTTTATAGGATACCTGACCCCAACTAAAGAGGACTGACAAAGCTTGATTTAGATTTCTGCAAATTCCTAGTACTCGGCAGAAATCTTACAGAAAAACACAAAGCTGGCAGGATCTTTGAAGCACCAAGTCCACACCATCTTTAACTTAAAGAAGTGTTGTGAAAGTGACGGGGTGACACTGTGCTAGTTATAAAAAACTCTGTCACCAAATAGCAGAGGCGCAGCCACGCAGCACATCATTTACCAGTTTCCCACGCCAACGGGGGAAGGCAGTCATCGCCACAAATTTCTTTACAAAGAAGGAAGTTACAATGTGGAATTCTCTGCCACAATCCATTGTTAAAGCTGAGTACATAAATTATTTTAGACAGGAATTAGATAGCTGTTTATAAAAGAGAAAAATTGAAAGGGATTGGGAGCAAGCAGACGACTAGATGGCTCATGTCGAGTTTTAGTTTAGTTTAGTTTATTTATTAGTGTCACAACTAGGCTAACATTAACACTGCAATGAAGTTACTGTGAAAATCCCTTAGTCGCCACACTCCAGTGCCTGTTCAGGTAAACTGAGGGAGAATTTAGCATGGACAATGTATCTAACCAGCACGTCTTTCGGACTGTGGAAGGAAACCGGAGCACCCAGAGGAAACCCACGTAGACGCGAGGAGAACATTCAGACTTCGCACAGACAGTGACCCAAGCTGGGAATCGAATCCGGGTCCCTGGCGCTCTGAGGCAGCAGTGCTAACCACTGTGCCATCATGCTGCCCAAAAGAATCATAGAATCTCTACAGTGCAGGAAACCGGAGCATCGGGAAGAAACCCACATAGACAGTCACCCAAGTCGGAATCGAACCCGGGTCCCTGGAGCTGTGAGGCAGCAGTGCTAAATCACTGTGCCACCGAGACAAAAGCACAAATATGATAGGCCAAAGGTCCTGTTTCTGAGCTGTCACATTTGGTGATTCAATGATAAATAGTTCCTTCCACATGGGTTCATTTCAGCAGAATCCCTGGAGCAAATCATTTACCTCAAGCCAGACACTGGGGCATGGCTCAGAGATGATAAATTCGACAAAACAAAAATATTAGGGGAGGGGAAGTAGCATTTTAGAACATAGAACATAGAACAGTACAGCACAGAACAGGCCCTTCGGCCCACGATGTTGTGCCGACCTTCATCTGAAACCAAGATCAAGCTATCCCACTCCCTATCATCCTGGTGTGCTCCATGTGCCTATCCAATAACCGCTTAAATGTTTCTAAAGTGTCTGACTCCACTATCACTGCAGGCAGTCCATTCCACACCCCAACCACTCTCTGCGTAAAGAACCTACCTCTGATATCCGTCCTGTATCTCCCACCACGAACCCTATAGTTATGCCCCCTTGTAATAGCTCCATCCACCCGAGGAAATAGTCTTTGAACGTTCACTCTATCTATCCCCTTCATCATTTTATACACCTCTATTAAGTCTCCCCTCAGCCTCCTCCGCTCCAGAGAGAACAGCCCTAGCTCCCTCAACCTTTCCTCATATGACCTACCCTCCAAACCAGGCAGCATCCTGGTAAATCTCCTCTGCACTCTTTCCAGCGCTTCCACATCCTTCTTATAGTGAGGTGACCAGAACTGCACACAATATTCCAAATGTGGTCTCACCAAGGTCCTGTACAGTTGCAGCATAACCCCACGGCTCTTAAACTCCAACCCCCTGTTAATAAAAGCTAACACACTATAGGCCTTCTTCACAGCTCTATCCACTTGAGTGGCAACCTTTAGAGATCTGTGGATATGGACCCCAAGATCTCTCTGTTCCTCCACAGTCTTCAGAACCCTACCTTTGACCCTGTAATCCACATTTAAATTTGTCCTACCAAAATGAATCACCTCACATTTATCAGGGTTAAACTCCATTTGCCATTTTTCAGCCCAGCTTTGCATCCTATCTATGTCTCTTTGCAGCCTACAACAGCCCTCCACCTCATCCACTACTCCACCAATCTTGGTGTCATCAGCAAATTTACTGATCCACCCTTCAGCTCCCTCCTCTAAGTCATTAATAAAAATCACAAAGAGCAGAGGACCAAACACTGATCCCTGCGGCACACCGCTAGCAACCTGCCTCCAATCCGAAAATTTTCCATCGACCACCACCCTCTGTCTTCGGTCAGACAGCCAGTTACCTATCCAATCGGCCAACTTTCCCTCTATCCCACACCTCCTCACTTTCATCATAAGCCGACCATGGGGGACCTTATCAAACGCCTTACTAAAATCCATGTATATGACATCAACTGCCCTACCTTCATCAACACACTTAGTTACCTCCTCAAAAAATTCTATCAAATTTGTGAGGCACGACTTGCCCTTCACGAATCCGTGCTGACTATCTCGGATTAATCCGCATCTTTCAAAATGGTCGTAAATCCCATCCCTAAGGACCCTTTCCATCAATTTACCAACCACCGAAGTAAGACTAACCGGTCTATAATTACCAGGGTCATTTCTATTCCCTTTCTTAAACAGAGGAACAACATTCGCCATTCTCCAGTCCTCTGGCACCATCCCCGTGGACAGCGAGGACCCAAAGATCAACGCCAAAGGCTCTGCAATCTCATCCCTTGCCTCCCACAGAATCCTAGGATACATTTCATCAGGCCCAGGGGACTTATCGACCTTCAGTTTATTCAAAACTGCCAAGACATCCTCCCTCCGAACATCTATTTCCTCCAGCCAATTAGCCTGTAACACCTTCTCTTCCTGAAAAACATGGCCCCTCTCCTTGGTGAACACTGAAGAAAAGTATTCATTCATCACCTCGCCTATCTCTACTGACTCCATACACAAGTTCCCACTACTGTCCTTGACCGGCCCTAACCTCACCCTGGTCATTCTTTTATTCCTCACATAAGAGTAAAAAGCCTTGGGGTTTTCCTTGATCCGACCCGCCAAGGACTTCTCATGTCCCCTCCTAGCTCTCCTAAGCCCTTTTTTCAGCTCATTCCTTGCTAACTTGTAACCCTCAATCGAGCCATCTGAACCTTGTTTCCTCATCCCTACATAAGCTTCCCTCTTCCTTTTCACAAGACATTCCACCTCTTTCGTGAACCATGGTTCCCTCACTCGGCCATTTCCTCCCTGCCTGACAGGAACATACCTATCAAGGATATCCAGTATTTGTTCCTTGAAAAAGTTCCACTTTTCATTAGTTCCTTTCTCTGACAGTTTCTGTTCCCAACTTATGCCCCCTAATTCTTGCCTAATCGCATCATAATTACCCCTCCCCCAATTGTAAACCTTGCCCTGCCGTACGGCCCTATCCCTCTCCATTGCAATAACAAAAGACACCGAATTGTGGTCACTATCTCCAAATTGCTCTCCCACAACCAAATCTAACACTTGGCCCGGTTCATTTCCCAGTACCAAATCCAATGTGGCCTCACCTCTAGTCGGCCCATCCACATATTGTGTCAGGAAACCCTCCCGCACACACTGCACAAAAACTGCCCCATCCAAACTATTTGACCTACAAAGGTTCCAATCAATATTTGGAAAGTTAAAGTCCCCCATGACAATTACCCTGTGACCCCCACACATATCCATAATCTGCTTAGCAATTTCTTCCTCCACATCTCTATTACTATTTGGGGGCCTATAGTAAACTCCTAGCAACGTGACCGCTCCTTTCCTATTTCTAACTTCAGCCCATATTACCTCAGTGTGCAGATCCCCCACGAAGTGCCTTTCCGCAGCCGTTAAACTATCCTTGATTAACAGTGCCACTCCTCCACCTCTTTTACCAGCTTCCCTACACTTAGTGAAACATCTATACCCCGGAACGTCCAACAACCATTCCTGTCCTTGTTCTACCCACGTCTCCGTAATGGCCACAACATCGTAGTCCCAAGTACCAATCCACGCCCCAAGTTCATCTACCTTGTTCCGGATGCTCCTTGACGCTAATTTCAGTGGAAGCAAGCCATTCTTTGAAGTCACCAGTCATACTGCAAGTCCTGTATGTGTAGAACATGTTGTGATGAGTTAGGGCTAAAATCCCCCCCATGAGAACTTGGTAGCAAGGCACATTTTGCACTTTCTAAACAAACAGCAAGAGTTCTGCAGGTGCCAAAGATTTGAAACAAAAACGGGAAATGCTAAAACCACTCAGCTGGCCAGGGAACTTCAGTGGAGGAAACAGACAAATTGATTATTTGGGCAAATGGACCCTTTCTCAGAATTAGTTCATATAAATGCAGCTGGTACGTTTCCAGTGAAATTTATATCATGCAATGGGAACACAAAGGTTTGCCTTTGCTATGTAGAAGTAGAAAAGTATGGTACAGTTTCTTAAGATGGCAGCTGCAACCCCTGTTATCAGGGAAGTATGAAGTTGGGCAATTTCTGTTGTTGCTTTGTGCTCAGGTGTCCAGAGGACGAACAAGACAAGACTATAAACGCAGGCAATTGGGACTAACTGGGAGGACACCATAGTCGACATGGACTGGTTGGGCCGAAGGGCCTGTTTCCATGCTGTATTGCTCTAGAACCCTAAGACAAAGTTATGCCAAGTAAAGTGTTTTGAATGTTAGGGTGCAGAAGCAAAGATGATATCAAACAAAAGGAAACCAATAACCTTCTCATCCAAAGAGGCAAATAATGGCGAAGTGCCAATAAACCAAAATCCGAAAGAAAATACATACTAACCTGTGATGTCTTCAGCCAGGCTAATGAGGTTGGCTTGCTACAGTATGAACTGTCTGATGAGTCCTGCATTCAGCAGGTCGCAACTGTTCGAGCTGGCTGTGTGGATGCAGAGAAGTGGACTGTTGGTGCTGCTGCTGCTGTTGGAAAGAAGAAGGCTGGGTGAGGGCTCATTTGCTTCCCTTCAAGGATTTCCAGAGGAAGGAAGGCCAGGAAGGAGTTACCATCGTCCCGCCTGCACAGGGAACCATCGGAAGGTGCTCTCTCCCTGGGAGGAGAGAGGGAGAGAGAGAGAGAAAGAGACGCTCTCCGCCTGCAGGAGGGAGGACAGCTCTCCACAAAGGAAGACTCTCAACATCAAAGGACTGAGTTGTTGGGCTGGTGTCCCCAGTTATCCAAGGTCCGTGCCTGGAAGGAAGGGGGGGGGGGGGGGGAGGCAAGAACCACAGGAAGCTCCCTACCATCTACAGGGGTGGGGGTGAAGACACCCGGACTTCTTTATTGCTGGCCCAACAGGCTTGAAGATTAGAAGGCTGAAGATCAGAGGCCGAATGCCCGTGACCGCTGAAGTGCTCCCCAACAGGAAGAGAACAGTCTTGCCTGGTGATTGTCGAGCGGTGTTCATTCATCCGTTGTTGCAGCGTCGAATGGGCATTCGGCCTCTGATATTTGGGTAAGCGTTCTCCAAGGCGGCCTTCACAACACACGACGGCGCAGAGTCGCTGAGCAGAAACTGATAGCCAAGTTCCGCACACACGAGGACGACCTCAACCAGGATATTGGGTTCATGTCACACTATTTGTAACCCCCACAGCTTGCCTGGACCTGCAGAGTTTCACTGGCTGTCTTGTCTGGAGACAATACACATCTTTTTAGCCTGTCTTGATGCTCTCTCCACTCACGTTGTTTGTATCTTAAAAGACTTGATTAGCTGTAAGTATTCGCATTCCAACCGTTATTCTGTAAATTGAGTCTGTGTCTTTATATGCTCTGTTTGTGAACAGAATTCCCACTCACCTGAAGAAGGGGCTTGGAGCTCCGAAAGCTTGTGTGGCTTTTGCTACCAAATAAACCTGTTGGATTTTAACCTGGTGTTGTTAAAGTTCTTACTGTCCTCACATAAAGGCCAGAGAGGCACCTCACCTAACACTCCCTGCACCCCCCACGGATTTTTCAAGACAAATACGCCCTGCCGTACATCTGGGCAGTCTCGGGGTGGGTGTAGCACCTACCATTAACATCATGGCGACAGTGACACCATCGCCAGTGGCAGGGCCGTCTAGGCCCACCTATGCGGGTGTGGTGGCAGCCAGAGCCCCTGCCGCTCCCAAGGCCCTGCCACCATTTAGACTACTAACGAAACAACTCGGGGTAAAGTGCTACGCTCACCCCGACATGACCATCGAGGCGTGCGTTCGGGCAATGGCTGGGGTTGTCAGCCCCTCAGCCATTGTCGCAGCCTCCAAGATATACGGCAAGGCCGTATTCTTTCTGAAGGCCGAGCGGGCGGCCCACCTCGCCCTGGAAAAGGGGCTCACGGTGGGCGGGACGTTTTTGGCGGTGGACCCCCTAGAGGCCACCGCCCATTGATTAGTCATCTCGAACGTCCCGCCCTTCATCCCCGTGGAGCTCCTCCTCCCCCACCTCCATCTACTGGGGGAGGTGAGGTCCGGGGTGGCACCGGTCCCGCTCGGCCTTCGTGACCCGACCCTCAGGCACGTGTACTCCTTCCGGTGCCAGGTATATGTCCGCCTGGTCCGGGAGGAGTGCCTGGAAGGGGGCTTTAATGTCCCCTTCGAAGGGACTACCTATCGGGTCTTCTGGTCCGCGGACGGTGTGCGGTGCCATGCCTATAAGGAGGCGGGGCATATTAAGAAGAACTGCCCCACCTCCAAGGCCGCCGACCCCCAATCCAAGGCGGCCGCAGCTGGCGCCTCAGCCCACTCTCCCTCTAACCGAGTACCACCTGGCCCCCCGCAAGGGGAGGCCACGCCGGCAGCAGCTGCCACCTTGGCTGCCGGCGGGAGGGGGGGGGGGGAAGTGGAGCCTCCGTGAGGCCAGAAGACCCCGGGAAAAGGCAAGGGCAAAAACAAGGGGGGGGGACGGAACCCCCACCACCACCCCAGTCACCCCGGCTGCCGGCTCGGGGACAGCATCCACCTATGGCTGCCCTCTGAAAACATCAACCGGGCCCGTGTGCGCCTCTGCGTCCTGTGCTGGGCCCGGCGTCACAGGTGCGCACGCTCCCGGGTCCAGGCGTGGGGGGGTAGCGACCCCGAGCCGGCGGATGTTACAGCTCCTGGGGAGGGAAATGGGAAGGCCAAAGGACAGGGCAGGAAGGAGAGGGGCCGAGTGCGAGGGGCATCCCCTGCCAAGGGGTTGCCCCTCAGGAAGAGGCGCTACACCTCAGGGGAGGGGGAACTTGACACCTGTGGGACTCCCCACACCCCCTCCCCTAGCTCAGAGGTCGTGGCGCCTACGCCCCTCTCCCAACTCACACCATCTCCTGCCCCGCCCCCACCCGACTTCGTGCCTTGCCCCCAAGTCGGGAGCAAGGCAAAGAGCAAGGAAAAGAACGTGCTGCCGCAGTCCCCCAAGCGGAGCTCCCCGTGTCCGGGTGGGAGCGGGGCCCCCGTGTCCGGGTGGGAGCGGGGCCCCAGTGTCCGGGTGGGAGCGGGGCCCCCGTGTCCGGGTGGGAGCGGAGCCCCAGTGTCCGGGTGGGAGCGGGGCCCCCGTGTCCGGGTGGGAGTGGGGCCCCCGTGTCCGGGTGGGGCCCCCGTGTCCGGGTGGGGCCCCCGTGTCCGGGTGGGAGCGGGGCCCCAGTGTCCGGGTGGGAGTGGGGCCCCCGTGTCCGGGTGGGAGTGGGGCCCCCGTGTCCGGGTGGGAGTGGGGCCCCCGTGTCCGGGTGGGGCCCCCGTGTCCGGGTGGGGCCCCCGTGTCCGGGTGGGAGTGGGGCCCCCGTGTCCGGGTGGGAGTGGGGCCCCCGTGTCCGGGTGGGAGTGGGGCCCCCGTGTCCGGGTGGGGCCCCAGTGTCCGGGTGGGAGTGGGGCCCCCGTGTCCGGGTGGGAGTGGGGCCCCCGTGTCCGGGTGGGAGTGGGGCCCCCGTGTCCGGGTGGGAGTGGGGCCCCCGTGTCCGGGTGGGAGTGGGGCCCCCGTGTCCGGGTGGGAGTGGGGCCCCCGTGTCCGGGTGGGAGTGGGGCCCCCGTGTCCGGGTGGGAGCGGGGCCCCCGTGTCCGGGTGGGAGAGGAGTCCCCCGTGTCCGAGTGGGAGCGGGGCCCCCGTGTCCGGGTGGGAGTGGAGCTCCCCGTGTCCGGGTGGGAGCGGGGCCCCCGTGTCCGGGTGGGAGTGGGGCCCCCGTGTCCGGGTGGGAGCGGGGCCCCCCGTGTCCGGGTGGGGCCCCCGTGTCCGGGTGGGAGCGGGGCCCCCGTGTCCGGGTGGGAGCGGGCCCCCCCGTGTCCGGGTGGGAGCGGGGCCCCCCGTGTCCGGGTGGGAGCGGGGCTCCCCGTGTCCGGGTGGGAGCGGGGCCCCCCCGTGTCCGGGTGGGAGCGGGGCTCCCCGTGTCCGGGTGGGAGCGGGGCCCCCGTGTCCGGGTGGGAGCGGGGCCCCCCGTGTCCGGGTGGGAGCGGGGCCCCCGTGTCCGGGTGGGAGCGGGGCCCCAGTGTCCGGGTGGGAGCGGGGCCCCCCCGTGTCCGGGTGGGAGCGGGGCCCCCCCGTGTCCGGGTGGGAGTGGGGCCCCCGTGTCCGGGTGGGAGCGGGGCCCCCCCGTGTCCGGGTGGGAGCGGGGCCCCCCCATGTCCGGGTGGGAGTGGGGCCCCCGTGTCCGGGTGGGAGCGGGCCCCCCCGTGTCCGGGTGGGAGCGGGGCCCCCGTGTCCGGGTGGGAGCGGGGCCCCCCCGTGTCCGGGTGGGAGCGGGGCCCCCCCATGTCCGGGTGGGAGTGGGGCCCCCGTGTCCGGGTGGGAGCGGGGCCCCCCGTGTCCGGGTGGGAGCGGGGTCCCCGTGGTCTCGTTCCACCCGGTGCATTTTAGCACCATGGAGGAGTTCTTCCTTGACCTGCTGGGGGACTGTGGCAGCACCCCGATGTTTGGGTCCCTGGGCGACGGTGGTGAGGAAGGACCCCTTCTCTGTCCCGACCTCTGATGCTGGGCGTCCCCCGACCTCGGGCCGGAGGACTCTCCGGACTTGGGGGGTGCCCAGACGTCTGGGGCAGAGCGGGGGACTGAGCCGCCGTCGCCCACAGACCTACAAACCCAGGGGGAAAAGCCCGGGGGGAACCCCTCCTCCGCCGATCCTGGGGGAGTTAGGACTAGTTGGCGGCTCCGTGCCACCCACCGTACGCCCTGCGGCGGGGGACTCGGAGTTGAAGGACAACGGCCCAGAGGAGGTAAGCTGCTCGGTGGTGGGCACGGGGATTGTTTCAGGGTCCACCTGGAGCGAGGCGGGGGACTCCCTCGTGTCCCTCACCGAGTTGCCCCTCATCTCCTCTGGGGAACTCAGGGCCTTTATCAATGACCATTCTGGTCGCCCTGACAGCGTCCGACTGGCCCTCGACCGTTGGTCGGACCTGGCGCTGCACGTCCGGTCCACGCGGGCCTGCTCCCAGGCCGCGTCGGACCTGACTGAAGAAGAGCGGCATCGGGTACAGGAGTTCCTCGACAGGCTCACGGGGGAGTGGACTGGCGCGTCTTCCGCCAGCGCTCCCCCACGCACTTAGATAAGTGGTGATGGTGGCACAATGCTACTGACATGAAGGTGACTATAGCCAGCCTCAACATCAACGGCAGCAGCGAGCCACTCCGCAGGTTCCAGAACTTCTCGGTCCTCCGCGACGGGGAGTATGCGGTGTGTTTCCTGCAAGAAACCCGTACCATTCCGGGAGACGAAGCCCGATGGCTCCTGGAGTGGCGAGGGGGGTCTACATGGGCCACCTCATGCTCGCTTCTAGCGGGGTGGCTATCTTGTTGGCCCCGAATTTTCAGCCGGAGATCTTGGGGGTCAAGGAGCCGGTGCCAGGCCGGTTGCTGCACTTGACGGTCCGTGTGGGGGGCGTGGTCATTCACTTGCTGAACGTCTACGCCCCGGGTGCCGGACCGCAGCAAACGACTTTCTACGAGAAAGTGTCCGCTCACCTCGACACCATCGCTGGGGGCGAATGCATCATCCTCGGGGGGGATTTCAACTGCACCCTCGAGGCACGGGACCGCGCCGGCTTCTGGCTGCACACCCCGGCGATGATGAAGTTGCGGGACCTGCTCGGGACCCACGACTTGGTGGACGCCTGGAGACATCTCCATCCTGGCTCCAGAGCTTTCAGTTTCGTGAAGCCTGGAGGCGGAGCGTCCAGAATCGACCGCCTTTACATTTCGAGGGCGCACGTGTCCGGCGTGCCGTCGGCCTCCATACGGCAGGTGCCGTGCACGGACCACCACCTGGTGTGGGCGGAGTTTGCTCCGTCTCGCATCCGGGGGTAATCGCGTACTGGCACTTCAACAACACGCTGCTGGAGGACGAGCGCTTCCTGGACTCGTTCCGTCGATTCTGGGCCGGCTGGAGAAGGAAGCGGGGAGGCTTCCCCTCCTTGAGGCTATGGTGGGATGTGGGCAAGACTCACGTCCGGACCTTCTGTCAGGAGTACACGAGGGGGTCGACGAGGAGGCGGAAATCCAGGCTCGAGGAGTTGGAGAAGGAGCTCTTCGACCTGGAGGCACGTCTCAGTCAGCCCGACGCGGACCCGGCCCTGCGGCTAGAGTACAGGGAGAAGAAGGGCGCGCTGCGGGACCTGCAACTGGTCGGGTCCCGCGGCGCGTACGTGAGGTCGCGGCTCCAGTTCCGGGTGGACCTGGACCGCGGCTCCCCCTTCTTCTACTCGCTGGAAAAAGGGCGGGCTAACCGTCAGCAGCTCCTTACGCTGCTGGCCGACGACGGTTCCCCCGTCTCGGATCCGGAGGGCATCCGGGCCATCGCCCGGGATTATTACACCTCCCTCTTCTCTCCGGATCCGTCCAGCGAGGATGCCCGCAGACTTCTGTGGGAGGACCTTCCGCAAGTCAGCCCGGAGGGCGTCGGCAGGCTCGAGGCCCCCATCGCCGTGGCCGAGCTGACCGGCGCCCTCAATGGCCTCGGTCGGGGCAAGGCCCCGGGGCTGGACGGGCTGACGGTAGAGTTCTTCAGGGCGTTCTAGGACGTCCTGGGGGGCGACTACGCGGGGGTCCTGGAGGAGAGCAACTCCACCGGGGAGATGCCCCTTTCGTGGCGCAGGGCCGTCATTGCCCTGCTGCCAAAGAAGGGGGATCTCCGGTGCCTTAAAAACTGGCGCCCAGTCTCCCTCCTCAGCACGGATTATAAAATCTTTGCCAGGGCTTTAGCTTCACGCCTTGGGTCCGTGCTGGACCACATGATCCACCCCGACCAGTCCTACACGGTCCCGGGCCGATCGATTCACGATAACCTCCATCTGGTCCGGGACCTGATCCACCATTCCCAGAGGGCTGGTCTGTCGAGCGCCTTCTTGTCCTTAGATCAGGAGAAGGCGTTCGACAGGGTGGAGCACGAGTATTTGCTCGGGACTTTGCGGGCATTCGGGTTCGGGATGCAGTTTGTCGCCCGGATCCGTTTACTCTACTCTGCCGCAGAGTGTCTGATTAAGGTTAACGGGTCCCTGACGGCGCCCCTTCGCTTTGGGAGAGGAGTACGGCAGGGCTGCCCCTTGTCCGGCCAACTTTATTCTATGTGCGTGGAGCCATTCCTGCGCCTCTTGCGGAGGAGGTTGTCGGGTTTGACTCTGCGCGGCCCGGACGTCAGGGTGGTCCTGTCTGCTTACGCTGACGACGTGCTCCTCGTGTTCACGGATCCGGCTGACCTGCGGAGGATGCGAGAATGCCAGGCGGTGTACTCCGCCGCGTCCTCCGCCAGGATCAACTGGGCCAAGTGCTCCGGACTCCTGGTCGGTCCGTGGGAGACGGACCCCCTTCCGGAGGAGCTCAGGCCTTTCACCTGGAGCAGGACCAACCTCCTCTACCTGGGGGTCCATCTCTGCCCAGCCGAGGAATCCTGGCCGGCAAACTGGCGGGAGTTGGAGGCCAAAGTCTCCGCCCGCCTGGGTCGCTGGACAGGACTGCTCCGAGTGCTGTCCGACAGGGCGCGAGTTCTCGTCATAAACCAACTGGTCGCCTCCATGCTGTGGTACCGGCTGGTCACTTTGACCCCTCCCCTGGCTTTGTCACCGATATGCAGAAAACCCTCGTGCGGTTTTTCTGGGACAACCGACTGCACTGGGTCGCTGCCGAGGTGCTGCATCTCCCGATTGAGGAGGGCGGACAAGGTCTGGTGTGCCTCCGCACGCAGCTAGCGAGCTTCCGCCTCCAGACCCTGCAGCGATACCTTTACGTCGAGCCTCCTCCACGATGGCGTGCGATGGCGACGTATTTTTTCCGCCACTTGCACGACCTCAATTACGACGTGCAGCTCCTGCACATCAACCTGGGGCATATTCCCACCTCCCTGCGGGAGTTGCCCGTCTTTTACCAGGACCTCCTCACGGTCTGGAACACGGTCGCCTCGCGACGCAGCTCTCCCCCGTCAGGAGTAGCGGCTCTCGTGCGAGAGCCGCTGCTCAGGAATCCGCACCTCCAGCCTTACGACTTCAGGTGGCTGGCGGAGAGGAGGGCCGTGGACGCCGGGGTGACCAGGATAGGGGACGTGCTGGATGGCGGAGGAGCGGGCTGGATGAGCCCCCACGTGCTGGCTGAGCGCGCGGGGGTGGCCGTCTGGCGCGCGGCCAAAGCCATCCGAGACCTTAGGACGGTCGTGCTCGGCCCCGAGTGCGCACGCGGTCTAGAGGCAGCGCAGGCGTGCGGTGGGATCCCGCCCGAGCGTTCCCCTGCTCGGACGGAATTTCACATTGGCCCGAAGCCTAGACCTCCCCCCCCCGGGTCAGGTGCCCCACTGTGTGTGCCGCCTCGCGGAAATGCCCTCCGTGCCCTTTTCCACCGCGCGGAGGCGTTTCCTGTACGGGCTGCTGCTGCACACCTTTCACTACCGCGTCCTCGCCCGTCGCCCGGATACACCTTGGCGGGCCTTGTTGCCGCCGGGCGGCGGAGGTCCCCAGTGGAGGTCCCTCTACGGAGGGATCTCCCCCAATTATCTTGGGGACCTGGGGTGGAGGGTGCTGCACGCGGCAGTGCCGTGCAACCGTAGGTTTTTCCGGTACACGGGCTCCCGAGACTGCCCTTTCTGTGGCCTCGTGGAGTCCGTGGACCATGTCTACGTTCTGTGTTTTAGGCTGCACACCCTTTTTGGTTTCCTCAAACACCTTTTACTGATGTTTTGTTTGCACTTCAGTCCCACGCTCCTGATCTACGGGCACCTGGTGCGGAGAGGGGCGGGTCGGGATGCCGACCTCCTCGTGAACCTGCTCCTGGGCCTGGTGAGACGCGCCATCAATAGGTCCAGGCAGCGGGCGATCGACGGGGCCGTCCATCCTGACTGTCTGCCCCTCTACCGCGGCTACATTCGCAGCCAGGTGTCTCTGGAGAGGGAGCATGCGGTGTCCACGGGCGCGGTTGACGCCTTCCGCGACCGCTGGGCGCCGCAGGGGCTGGGGTGTATTATCGACCCCGATAATCACCTTTTGGTTTGACGTTTTAAGTTTCCTTTCGACTTTGATTTTGGTTCGGGCTGTTCCCCCCTTCCTTTTGGGGAGCCGCCCCTTTTACTTTGTCCCTAAGTTAATTTGAGTTCGTTTACTTGATTGGTGTCGAAAGAAATACCTGATGAGTCCTAATTGATGGTTAAATCAGGGAGCCTCATGCTCCCTATTTAAAGCAGGTGTGTCAGACTCCCAGCCTGCATTCAGCAGGGAGTAACTGGAGAGCTGGCTGTGTACAGATTATGGTGTAAATAAAGTAATTTGGTGACAGGACTTTCGCCTCTGTGGAGTTATTACATAACCTCATGAAAAAGTCAATTTTAAAAGCTATTTTATGCTGTTGTGTGTCTGCAGGGGTCTATTTGGTATTACTTTACTAAGCAAGTAACCAATTAACTAGCCAGATAAATATGGTTAGACAGCCATGGCAGGACAGATGGTGTGTCATAACTGCAATGTGTAGACAGCACCTCAATCCTGGGCAAACATACCTGCTGTTTAGTGTCTGCAGCTTGATTCGGCTCAGAGTTGTTGAGGTGGAGTGGGAGCATTGTGGGGCACCAGGGAGGAGAAGAGTTACCTGGGCACTCTGTTCCAGGAGGCAGCCACAACATTTAGGTTAAGCAGGGCTTTAGAGTTGGTCAACGGTGGGAGAGAGGAGGATGTTACTACAATTCAGTCAGGTAAGAGGGTCCAAGATGTATTGATGGAGGAGCCTGAGCCCTTGATCATGACCAACAGGTACAAGGTACTTACTACCTGTGTGGACGAAAATGAAGGGTGGTTGAGCAAATTGACTTTGGCACCATTGTGCAGGATGCCATTCAAATGGGTGAAGGGGTTACGTGGTAGTGATAGGGGGCAGTATAGTTAGGGGAATAGATACTGTTCTCTGCAGCAGCAATTGGGAGTTCCAATGGCTGTGTTGCCTGCCTGGTGCCAGGGTCATGGAGATCTCATAGAATCATAGAATAGAATCATAGAAATCCTACAGTGCAGAAGGAGGCTATTCGGCCCATCAAGTCTGCACCAACCACAATCCCACCCAAGCCCTATCCCCATAATCCCGTGCATTTACCCTAGCTAGTCCCCCTGACACTAAGGGGCAATTTAGCATAGCCAATCCACCTAACCCACACATCTTTGAACTGTGGAAGGAAACCAGGGCACCCAGGGGAGAATGTGCAAACTCCACACAAACAGTGACCTAAGCCGGGAATCGAATCAGGGTCCCTGGCCCTGTGAGACAGCTAACAACTGTGCCAGTGCGCCGCCCCAGCTCCAACTCTCCTCAGAGTGGTAGGGGGTGAATCCAGTGGTTGTGGTCCACATAGGAACTAATGAGCTAGATAAAACTAGAAATAATGATCGGCTGAAAGATTTTGAGGAGTTAGGGTCCAAATCAAAATGCAGAACCTCAAAGATAATAATCTTTGGATTGTTACCTGAGCCACATGCTCATTATCACAGAGTCAACAAACTGGGGAATTAAACATGTGGGCCAAAGAGTGTTGTGGGAAGGAGTTTTGATTCATGGGGCATTGGTACCAACATTCTGGGAAGCGTGAGCTGTTCCAGTGGAATGGGCTCCAAATAAATCCGGTTTGAATTAATGTCCTGGCATAGAGCTGTGGTGATCTTTAGATTTAAAGGAGAGAAGTGGGGAGTGGACTGGTTAGGTGGAAGGAGAGATTAAGTAATCTAAAGGGAAAATTTGAGGCAATAGAGCAATGTAATGATTTGGATAAAGACAAGCAAAGTGGGACAAGGAAGGGACAGAGGGTTTAACATTAATAGTTCATCAGCAAATAATGCCCATGCAAATAATAGTGGTTAAAAAGAGGCTCTTCACCCAAACATAAGTACCATTCATAATAAGAAAGACAAACGAGCAGCAAAAATAGAGAGAAATGAGCTTGACATAATCGCCAATACTGACACATGGGCCAGAACTTTACGTGCTGCATTTGAACATGTAGCTGACCCGAACTCGTGTGAAATCACGAGTAAACGCTGGGTGGGCATCCCAATATCACTGTGATGTTGCATCATATTACGGTCGGCTGACACACACGGGAGTCAGTAGTGTGTCTGCCAACAATTAAAGTGGTCGGCACATGGGCTACACGACCATCCATTTTTAATTGTTTTTCAATCCAAGGTGTGATAAAAGTCACCCGGAACCATGGCAGGAAGTGCAAGGTGGATTAGCCATGGTAAATTGAGGAACCACTTTGGTTTCAGGGTTATGGGGATAGTGCAGGGAGCAGGTGGGCCTGGTTAAGATGCTCTTTCGGAGAGTCGGTGACTCAATGGGCCAAGTGGCCTCCTTCTGCACTGTAGGGATTCTATGGTTCTATTGACTCTACGGAAGGGTCAGCAGAAGACACCATTATCCTGCAGCAAGAGTCTACAGGCAGCACTCCAGCTACCTGAACATGTCTGAGGTCCAGTGCCCAAGGACACTCTGCCTCTCTGGGGACAGTTACCTCTATGTGCCAAACGACAGGCCTCAAGATCACCTCCAACTGTATAGGTGGCCACACTATCCCAGTGGCGCTAAGCGTTGAGTGGGGGTTTTGAGAAACCACTTTGGAGTCAGTACTGTATTCAATTTTGGCCTCCATATGTAAGAAAGAATATACTTGCCTCAGAATCAGTAGAGCAAAGGTTCAGTAGAATGAGAGTGTTGTTCTATGATGAGAGGCTGAGTAAATTGAGCCTATACACACTAGAGCTTGGAAGGAGAGGTGACCATTGAAACATAAAGATTCTGAAGAGGTTTGACAAGGCAGGCAATTTTGAGTTTGTTCTACCTTGCTAGGGAATCTAGAACATTTGACTGCAGTCTTAGGATAAGGGGTCGATTATTTAAGATTGAGATGAAGAGGAATTTCTTCACTCAGAGATTGTCAATCTTGTCAAGTAATTCCCTCTGAGGGTTGTGGATCATCGAATATATTCAAGGCTAGGGTAGATAAAATTTTAATCTCTCAGGAAACCAAGATATATGGGGACCAGGCAGGATAGTGGGGTGAAAGTAGATGACCTGGCGTGATTATATTGATTGGCAGAACAGGCCTATGGGGCCATAGCTATAGACCTGCTCTTGTTTATTATGTTCTTATGTTGTTCACCTTCGAAGAATTGAAAAAGTTGACCCAGCTCCAAGGGATCAACATATCACAACCTTCGGCAATCAACCCAATGAGTGTTGTCAAGAGGCTTATGCCATAGAGAAGAACAAACACCCTCTAGCACCCTCTTGGAAGAGCAAAGACAAGGACAAATCAGATACATTGGGAATAGTCCTGGGTTTTTTGCGCCCACTGCATCATCCAGACACAGGAACCAAATTTCAGTCCCTTAATTACTGTCGGGTTTTTTTTAACAGTTGTCTCTTTTCTATCCTGTATGCAAAAAATATATTAAAAAATTACACGGAGATGTACATTTCCTTCATACCTGCTGCACTTCTCTATCAATGTCCATACATTCCCAGTAGTTAGTGACTAAGAAGACTCCATACACATTTTTCAACGCATCAAACAGGCTCTTTTCATTGTCCAGATCAGCTTTCACTATTTCAGCTCCAAGACCTTTCAGTTCTTTAGCTTCTTGTTTTCTTGGGTTCCTGGTGATAGCTCTCACCTTAAATGTACCGTCCTTTAACAGGGCCTTTGCCACTGACCCACCTTGATTTCCTGTGCAAGATGAAAGAACATCCATTTAGTTTACTGGTGGAGAATGTCTACATTTTGATGGACCTTTCTTAATACGTAACAAGGAATTGTCTTGGTAACAAATATTTATATGTTACCAAATATTAACCACATTAAAGAATCTTTTTTCCAATTTACAGCAATGAACTTGGCAACTCAAAAAATGCACATCTGATGTTTAGCCATGATGTTCCACAGCGTTCCATTAAAATGAGTTTATAAAGCAGTCATTTAAAAACAAGGACCCATCAAGAATTGTTCCTGTCCCTTTAAGGCCACCAACTGAATAGAAATCTGACCTTCTACTTTCTCGATATTCCCTGGGTAGAAAGTGCTGTAAATAGACACATCCCAAGGTTAAGCAGAGGCTAATTACCATTCCTCAGGAGAGTATGCTTTTTTTAAAAAGTGAGTTTTTTTAATAAATCGGGTTCTATTTGTTGGGTTCACTATCCAGTTAGGAGTTGTTCGTTTAGTGAACACGATTTTTCAGCTAATGGGTGAAAATGCAACCTACATTGCATTTGCATTGCACTTCACCTCCTGCATGTAACACTTTTGGACGTGTTAGATACAAGACTTATTATTTGTATAGAAATTAATGGGCAGAATTTTCCCATCCCGCCCACCACAGGAATTGTAGCGGGCGGGACACGGACAATGTAAAGGTCCATTGACCTCAGGTGGGATTTTCCGGTCTTGGGGAGAGCGTGGCCGGAAAATCCCACCAAACATGTCTTTGCACATGAGTTATGTGCAAAAATTATTTAAATTATTCTATTACTTTTTGCCTCGTTATTTATTTGACCTTGCACTGTATGATCAGAGGTTGCTTCGTCTTTCATCTGAAGAAACAAAATCTGATTAGTCTTTCACTGGATTATTTAAAGACAGTAAGAAGTTTAACAACACCAGGTTGAAGTCCAACAGGTTTATTTGGTAGCAAATGCCACTAGCTTTCGGAGCGCTGCCCCTTCGTCAGGTGGAGTGGAGAAATGCTCACAAACAGGGCATACAGAGACACAAACTCAATTTACAGAATAATGATTGGAATGCAGTCTTTACAGATAATCAAGCCTTAAAGGTACAAACAATGTGAGTGAAGGGAGCATTAAGCACAGGTTAAAGAGATGTGTATTGTCTCCAGACAGGACAGCCAGTGAGATTCTGCAAGTCCAGACAAGCTGTGGGGATTACAGATAGTGTGACATGAACCCAAGATCCCGGTTGAGGCCATCCTCATGTGTGCAGAATTTGGCTATCAGTTTCTGCTCAGCGACTCTGCGCTGTCGTGTGTCGTGAAGGCCGCCTTGGAGAACGCTTACGCGAAGATCAGAGGCCGAATGCCCGTGACCGCTGAAGTGCTCCCCAACAGGAAGATAACAGTCTTGCCTGGTGATTGTCGAGCGGTGTTCATTCATCTGTTGTCGTAGCGTCTGCATGGTTTCCCCAATGTACCATACCTCGGGACATCCTTTCCTGCAGTGTATCAGGTAGACAACGTTGACCGAGTTGCAAGAGTATGTACCGTGTACCTGGTGGATGGTGTTCTCACGTGAGATGATGCCATCTGTGTCGATGATCCGGCACGTCTTGCAGAGGTTGCTGTGGCAGGGTTGTGTGGTGTCGTGGTCACTGTACTCCTGAAGGCTGGGTAGTTTGCTGCGGACAATGGTCTGTTTGAGGTTGTGCGGTTGTTTGAAGGCAAGAGGTGGAGGTGTGGGGATAGCCTTGGCGAGATGTTCGTCTTCATCAATGACATGTTGAAGGCTCCAGAGGAGATGCCGTAGCTTCTCCGCTCCGGGGAAGTACTGGACGACGAAGGGTACTCTGTCCACTGTGTCCCGTGTTTGTCTTCTGAGGAGGTCAGTGAGGTTTTTCACTGTGGCGCGTCCGAACTGTTGATCGATGAGTCGAGCGCCATATCCTGTTCTTATGAGGGCATCTTTCAGCATCTGGAGGTGTCTGTTGCGATCCTCCTCATCCGAGCAGATCCTGTGTATACGGAGGGCTTGTCCGTAGGGGATGGCTTCTTTAATGTGTTTAGGGTGGAAGCTGGATAAGTGGAGCATCATGAGGTTATCCGTGGGCTTGCGATATAGTGAGGTGCTGAGGTGACCGTCCTTAATGGAGATGCGTGTGTCCAAGAATGCAATCGATTCTGGAGAGTAGTCCATGGTGAGTCTGATGGTGGGATGGAACTTGTTGATGTCATCATATAGTTGTTTCAGTGCTTGTTCACCATGAGTCCAAAGGAAGAAAATGTCATCGATGTATCTAGTGTATAGCATCGGTTGAAGGTCCTGTGCGGTGAAGAAGTCTTGTTCGAACCTGTGCATGAAGATGTTGGCATATTGAGGTGCGAATTTGGTCCCCATGGCTGTTCCGTGTGTCTGGATGAAGAACTGGTTGTTGAAGGTGAAGATATTGTGGTTCAGGATGAAGTGGATGAGATGTAAAATTGCATCTGGAAACTGGCAGTTGTCGGCGCTGAGCACTGAGGCCGTTGCAGCAATGCCATCATCGTGGGGGATGCTGGTGTAGAGTGCCGAGACATCCATTGTGACGAGGAGTGCTCCTGGTTCAACTGCTTTAAAGACTACAGCAGATTAGTGGAATCCCTGAGTTTCCTTGATTGTTTTGGTGGTAGGGTGGCCCCTTTAATGGGTGATCCTTTGCGGGCCATGTGATCAGGCCCGCGAACATGCAAATCTTCAGGAGCGATGGCACGCATCGCCATGGCTGGAGGCTGCAGTTGGAGTCAAGGCTTTGTTAGGAGTAGACCTGTATAGTTGTGGTGTTACACCCTTTGCTGCATACAGTTCTCCTCTAAACTTTTCCCCACACACCTTAAACCTATGTCCCCTAGTACTTGACTTTTCTACTCGAGGAAAGAGCATCTGACTATCCACTCTGTCCATGCCACTCATAATCTTGTAAACCTCTATCAGGTCGCCCCTCAGCCTCCGTCGTTCCAGTCAGTACAAACCAGTTTATTCAACCTTTCCTCATAGCTAATATTATATTAATAATATGATATATCATACTGTTAATTATTATTAATATAATAATAATAAAAACATTCAAACATCTCCAGCAGGGACTGCAAACCTTCAGTCTTAGCCATTCTGAGGCTACTCTGACGACTTATATTGGAAAGACACTAAAGATAGTGGGGACAACCTCTGTACCTGTATCATACAGGAACCAGTCAGCTACGTCTAGGTTTTTCAGAGTTCACACCAGAAACTAGAGGTCAAACTGAAAAGGCTGAAAAGGCCTAGGCATCATCAAGCTGTACAGTTTTCAGAATGGGCTGTGCCCATCGTCCCCTGAAACCAGACCATACCGTGAGGATCTGCGGGGACTACAAACTAACAGTAAACAGGAGAGCCCAGCTAGATTGTTACCCCATTCCGAGGGCAGAGGATCTCGATGCTAGGTTAGGAGGGGGCATCAAATATACTAAGCCATGCTTGTCAGCAACTGAAACTGGAAGGGGACTCCAGAAGGTTAGTTACAATAAATATAGTTACAATGGCTTATATCAGTACACCAGATTGCCATTTGGTGTCTCGTTAGCCTGTGCTATTTTTCAGCACACTATAGAGAGTCTGTTGCAAGGAATCCGCAAAGCAGTGGCATACTTGGATGATGTTCTAATTTCAGGTGCGTCTCCCGAAGAAGATAGTGCAAACCTAGAAGAGATCCTGAAGAGGTTTAAGGAAGGTGGCACACGGTTAAGACATGAGAAATGTATCGTTCAAGCTGAGGAGATTACGTACCTCAATTTCAAAGTGGATATAAAAGGGTTTCATCCCTCGAAGATAAAGTGAAAGCTATTAAAAGAGCGCCTGCACCTAGGAATGTGACAGTACTGAAGTCTTTCCTAGGAATGGTCAATTACTACGGAAGGTTCCAGCCGGACACATCAACAAATCTTGCCCCCGTACACCGGCTATTGTAAAAACATCAGCGATATTGGGGAGACTTGCAAAGAGAAGCTTTTGTCAAAATTAAACAGGCTTTACAGTCATCAACACTGCTCGTACACTTCGGCCCAAGCAAGCCATTCGCAGTCACATGTTACACCTCACCATACAGAGTTGGAGCAGGGGTATAAAATAGCAAGTGAAGACAGAGCTGGCATGCCCATCATCTTCTTGCCACCATGCCATCTTGCCAGCAGCAAAGAAGGTAGCAGATGGCACTCCTGCCTAGAGCCCAAATGAGCCACTTAAAAGGCCAATTAAAGCCTTCTTCCCACCCCTGCTGGCATTTTACTAGCAATAGGGATCACCTGGGGAGACAGCCAGGTAAATCCTGGTGACCTCTCAGTGAGCTGTGGGGGAGAACCCTTTGGTCCTTGGACAGGCCTCTGAAATAGATGATCATAAATGGCCCTCCAAGTGACCAGTGGCTCTTGGAAGTGGGTGGCCGTACTTAATTAGCTACCACTGAAAAGATGCGGCCAGTAGTTCCACTGACTGCTAAACTGAGGTTGCCCCCATTTCTGGGTCCATTGGTAGGATTGCCTGCACTAAATTCCAGCCCTGATCTTGTACAGTGTTCTCTTTATGTTAAACTGCCTGATATGAATAGAATGTGACCATGGGCGGCACAGTGGTTAGCACTGCTGCCTCACAGAGCCAGGGACCCGGGTTCAATTCCAGCCTCGGGCGACTGTGTGGAGTGTGCACATTCTCCCTGTGTTTGCGTGGGTTTCCTCTCATACTCCAAAAATGTGCAGGTTGGGTGGATTGGCCATGCTGAATTGCCCTTTGGTGTCAGGGAGATTAGCAGGGCAAATACATGGGGTTACAGGGATAGGGCCTGGGTGGAATTGTTGTCAGTGCAGGTTTGATGGGCTGAATGGCCTCTTTCGCACCGTAGGGATTCTATGATTCTATGAATTTCCCACCTGCAAGCCACATCACCCAACCCAAACCCACCCCTAGTTACTGGCCACCGTGCCCATCTTGAGTCTGTTCCTTCAGAGAAGAGCGCGGCATGATGGCACAGTGGTTAGCACTGTTGCCTCACAGCTCCAGGGACCTGGGTTTGATTCCCGGCTTGGGTCACTGTCTGTGTGGAGTTTGCACGTTCTCCCCATGTCTGCGTGGTTTCAAAGAACAAAGAACAAAGAAAATTACAGCACAGGAACAGGCCCTTCATCCCTCCAAGCCAGCACCGACCATGCTGCCTGATTTAACTAAAACCCTCTACGCTTCCGGGGACCATATCCCTCTATTCCCATCTCATTCATGAACTTGTCAAGATGCCCCTTAAAAGTCACTACCGTATCCACTTCCACTACCTCCCCTGGCAACGAGTTCCAGGCACCCACCACTCTCTGTATAAAAAATCTGCCTTGTACACCTCTTTTAAAACTTGCCCCTCGCACCTTAAACCTATGCCCCCTAGTAATTGACTCTTCCACCCTGGGAAAAAGCTTTTGACTATCCACTCTGTCCATGCCTCTCATAATCTTGTAGACTTCTATCAGGTCTCCCCTCAACTTCCGTCGCTCAAGTGAGAACAAACCAAGTTTCTCCAACCTCTCCTCATAGCTAATGCCCTCCATACCAGGCAACATCCTGGTAAATCCTTTCTGTACCCTCTCCAAAGCCTCCACATCCTTCTGGTATTGTGGCGACCAGAATTGAACACTATATTCAAGTGCGGCCTCATTAAGGTTCTATAAAGCGTCAACATGACTTGCCAATTTTTAAACTCAATACCCCGGCTGATGAAGGCAAGCATGCTGTATGCCTTCTTGACTACCTTCTCCACCTGCATTGCCACTTTCAGTGACCTGTGTACCTGTACACCCAGATCCCTCTGCCTATCAATACTCCATAGGGTTCTGCCATTTACTGTAGTTTTCCTATCTGTATTAGACCTTCCAAAATGCATTACCTCACATTTGTCCGGATTAAACTCCATCTGCCATCTCTCCGCCCAAGTCTCCAACTGATCTATATCCTGCTGTATCCTCTGATGGTCCTCATGGAAAGGGATAGGCATGAACCTCGGGCCAGTGGTTTTAGCTGGGGGAAGGGTAATTATGAGGCTATTAGGAGAGAATTAGGAAACATAGGTTGGACTAGGAGATTACAGGGACTGGGAACGTCCGACATGTGGAGTTTTTTCAAGGAGCAGCTACTGCGAGTCTGTGATAGGTATGTCCCTGTCAGGCAAGGAGGAATTGGTAGGGCTAGGGAACCGTGGTGCACCAAAAAAGTTTCTTTGTTGGTTAAAAAGAAAAAGGAGGCTTATGTTCGGATGAGACGTGAGCACTCGGGTAGTGCACTAGAAAACTTTAGATTGGCTAAGAGGGAGTTGAAGAGCGAGCTTAGAAGGGCTAAAAGGGGACATGAGAAGACTTTGGCGGATAGGGTTAAAGAGAATCCTAAGGCGTTCTATAGGTATGTCAAGAACAGAAGGTTGGTTAGGGCAAGTTTAGGGCCAGTTATAGATGGCAGAGGGAAGTTATGTGTGGAACCGGAGGAGATTGGTGAAGCATTGAACCAATATTTCTCTTCGGTGTTCACGCAAGGGGACATGAATATAGCTGAGGAGGACACTGGGTTGCAAGGGAGTAGAATAGACAGTATTACAGTTGATAAGGAGGATGTGCAGGATATTCTGGAGGGTCTGAAAATAGATAAATCCCCTGGTCCGGATGGGATTTATCCAAGGATTCTCTGGGAGGCAAGAGAAGTGATTGCAGAGCCTCTGGCTCTGATCTTCAGGTCGTCGTTGGCCTCTGGTATAGTACCAGAAGATTGGAGGTTAGCGAATGTTGTCCCATTGTTTAAGAAGGGGAACAGAGACTTCCCCGGGAATTATAGACCGGTGAGTCTCACTTCTGTTGTCGGCAAGATGTTGGAAAAAATTATAAGGGATAGGATTCATAGTTATTTGGAGAGTAATGAATTGATAGGTGATAGTCAGCATGGTTTTGTGGCAGGTAGGTCGTGCCTTACTAACCTTATTGAGTTTTTTGAGAAAGTGACCAAGGAGGTGGATGGGGGCAAGGCAGTGGACGTGGTATATATGGATTTTAGTAAGGCGTTTGATAAGGTTCACCATGGTAGGCTTCTGCAGAAAATGCAGATGTATGGGATTGGGGGTGATCTAGGAAATTGGATCAGGAATTGGCTAGCGGATAGGAAACAGAGGGTGGTGGTTGATAGTAAATATTCATCATGGAGTGCGGTTACAAGTGGTGTACCTCAGGGATCTGTTTTGGGGCCACTGCTGTTTGTAATATTTATTAATGATCTGGATGAGGGTATAGTTGGGTGGATTAGCAAATTTGCTGATGACACCAAAGTCGGTGGTGTGGTAGACAGTGAGGAAGGGTGTCGTAGTTTGCAGGAAGACTTAGACAGGTTGCAAAGTTGGGCCGAGAGGTGGCGGATGGAGTTTAATGCGGAGAAGTGTGAGGTAATTCACTTTGGTAGGAATAACAGATGTGTTGAGTATAGGGCTAACGGGAGGACTTTGAATAGTGTGGAGGAGCAGAGGGATCTAGGTGTATGTGTGCATAGATCCCTGAAAGTTGGGAATCAAGTAGATAAGGTTGTTAAGAAGGCATATGGTGTCTTGGCGTTTATTGGTAGGGGGATTGAATTTAGGAGTCGTAGCGTTATGTTGCAACTGTACACAACTCTGGTGCGGCCGCACTTGGAGTACTGTGTGCAGTTCTGGTCCCCACATTACAGGAAGGATGTGGAGGCTTTGGAGAGGGTGCAGAGGAGGTTTACCAGGATGTTGCCTGGTATGGAGGGGAGATCCTATGAGGAGAGGCTGAGGGATTTGGGATTGTTTTCGCTGGAAAGGCGGCGGCTAAGAGGGGATCTTATTGAAACATATAAGATGATTAGAGGTTTAGATAGGGTGGATAGTGATAGCCTTTTTCCTCTGATGGAGAAATCCAGCACGAGGGGGCATGGCTTTAAATTGAGGGGGGGTAGTTATAGAACCGATGTCAGGGGTAGGTTCTTTACCCAGAGGGTGGTGAGGGATTGGAATGCCCTGCCAGCATCAGTAGTAAATGCGCCTAGTTTGGGGGCGTTTAAGAGATCCGTAGATAGGTTCATGGACGAAAAGAAATTGGTTTAGGTTGGAGGGTCACAGTTTTTTTTTAACTGGTCGGTGCAACATCGTGGGCCGAAGGGCCTGTTCTGCGCTGTAATGTTCTATGTTCTATGTTCTATGTTCATCGCTATCCGCAAATCCACCAACCTTTGTGTCGTCCGCAAACTTATAAATCAATCCAGTTACATTTTCCTCCAAATCATTTATATATATTACAAACAGCAAAGGTCCCAGCACTGATCCCTGAGGAACACCACTTGTCATGATGTGGAGATGCCGGCGTTGGACTGGGGTAAACACAGTAAGAAGTTTAACAACACCAGGTTAAAGTCCAACAGGTTTATTTGGTAGCAAAAGCCACACAAGCTTTCGGAGCCTTAAGCCCCTTCTTCAGGTGAGTGGGAATTCTGTTCACAAACAGGGCATATAAAGACCCAAACTCTATTTACATGAATAATGTCACAGCCCTCCATTCAGAAACGCACCCTTCCATTGCTACCCTCTGTCTTCTTTGACCGAGCCAGTTTTGCATTCACCTTGCCAGCTCACCTCTGATCCCATGTGACTTCACCTTCGGCACCAGTCTGCCATGAGGGACCTTGTCAAAGGCCTTACTGAAATCCATGTAGACAACATCCACTGCCCTTCCCTCATCAATCATCTTCGTCACTTCCTCGAAAAACTCGATCAAGTTCGTGAGACACGACCTCCCCTTCACAAAACCGTGTTGCCTCTCACTAATACGTCCACTTATTTCCAAGTGGGAATAAATCCTGTCTCGAAGAATCCTCTCCAATAATTTCCCTACCACTGATGTAAGGCTCACCAACCTTTCCTCCGATTCTCCAGTTTCCTTCCACATTCCAAAGATATGCGGGTTAGGTGGATTGGCCATGCTAGTGTCCCAGGATGTGTAGGTTAGAGGGATTAGCAGGGTAAAATGTGGGGTTACAAGGATAAGGCCTAGGTGGGATTGTTGTCGGTGCAGACTCGATAGGCGGAATGGCCTCCTTCTGCACTGTAGGGTTTTTATGATTTCCATGAAGAGGGGAGAGAAAAGAAGAAAGCTGGGACAGAAGCAAAATTACCGACTGATTTAAAATGAGCAAAACTGAGAGGCAAGTGCATTTAAAACAGCGGCAGTTTCCATTTTTGGCATGTACTTGACTTCTTCAGAATTTTCAGACTTTCCTTCACAGTAGCTTGCCTCAGCTAAGATATTCAACAAACTGCTTTGCTCACTCCAAAGTGGGGATCTGATTTTTAATAAAAGTTAATTTATGGTGTGATAGCAACAATCAATAACTCCTTGTCACTTTGCACGATCTGAATCACTTGATGTGTGCAGTGTTTATATCCCCAAGTATAATGACTGATATAATGCCAATGAAAAGCTAAAATAATAACTAATTTAATCATTACTTGCTTAAATGCTGCATTCACATTTCGCATAAAATGTAACAGGAATATACAATTTTGTTGAGTCACTGAAAAGCTGTGAATTGATAAGATGTTGGATGATTGGATAGATCTTGCACATTTTCCCTTAACTAAGAGGACAATTAGATGCTAAAGTTCCTACTCGTGCTGCTTTATAAACTGTAATGTGGTCAAGGCTTTAACAGCTAATTGACAACCATTAGAGGAAATGCTTATTTGTTGCCTCTTCCTCGCTTGCAGTATGATGTGGAGACGCCGGCATTGGACTGGGGTGGGCACAGTAAGAAGTCTCACAGCAGAAGGTTAAAGTCCAACAAGATTATTTGGAATCACGAGCTTTCGGAGTGCTCACCTGATAAAGGAGCTGTGCTCCGAAAGCTCGTGATTCCAAATAAACCTGTTGGACTTTGACCTGGTGTTGTGAGACTTCATACTGTGCTCACTTGCAGTATGGCTGTGATTTGTGCGGGAAATCACTGGCTTCACCCCACACACTGGGACTTGTTGGAAGTAATGCATGATGGCACTGATGCCTGTAGATATGCTTAACAAATTAATTGTGCTGGAAGCTGTTGCACATATATAGATGTCAAGATTATTGACTAAAAATGAGATTGCATGTTTATTTTATCAATTTTCTTCTGTCATGGTAATCACTCTCTTCCAAGAAAAACAGATGCCGCATTGAAATTATCTCAATGTTAGAAAATGATTTTATAAAATATTAAGACTTTTTTTATCTTGTTATAATGTAAAAGCAGACTATTTCTGGAAGATTGTCTGGAAGCCTGGCTGAAGGAGGCTGAGAAGCTGTGAATTGATAGATCACAGAATCATAGAATCTCTACAATGCAGAAAGTGGCCATTTGGCCCATCGAACCTGCACTGACAACAATCCCACCCAGGCCTATCCCTATAATCCCACAAATTTACCCTGCTAATCGCCCTGGCACTAAGAGGCAATTTAGCATGACCAATCAACCTAACCTGCACATCTTTGGACTACAGGAGGAAACTGGAGCCCCCAGAGGAAACCCACGCAGACACGGGGAGAATGTCCAATCTCCACACAGACAGTGACCCGAGGTGAGAATTGAACCTGAGTCCCTGGCGCTGTGAGGCAGCAGTGTGCTAACCACTGTGCCACCATGCCACCCATGTTGAATGATTGGATAGATCCTGCATATTTTCCCTTAACTGACAGGACAATTAGATGCTAAAGCTCCTACTTGTGCTGCTTTATAAATAGCAATGTGGTCGAGGCTTTATTTGTCCCACTATCCAAAAATCTCTGGATACGCTGGACATCATTTAAGCAGAGCTTCTTGGTGATAAAGATTAGTCATTGCCCTTAGACACAACTCCTTAATCTGTTCAAATGCCAACACCACTTGCTCCTCCTTTCTTCTGAGATTCACCTAACGCTCCCTCTCGAAATGCACTATGTATCCACTGGACCATGGAACTACTAGACTGTCATCAAAATCCATCTGGTTTATCAATGCCCGTTTTGGAAGAAAATCTGCCGTCTTTAACCGGTCTGGCCTACATGTTACTCCAGACCAACAGCAATGCATTGACTCTGAATTGCTCTCTGAAATGGCCTAGCAAGCCAATCAGTTTTTTTAAAAATTCATTTGTGGGACATGGACATTGCTGACTGGGCCAGCATTTATTGCCCATCCCTAGTTGTCTGAGAACAGTTGAGAGTCAACCACATTGCTGTGACTCTGGAGTCACATGTAGGGCAGACCAGGTAAGGATGGCAGATTTCCTTCCCTAAAGGACATAAGTGAATCATAGAATCATAGAAACCCGACAGTGCAGAAAAAAGTCATTCGGCCCATCGAGTCTGCACCGACATCAGTCCCACCAAGACCTTATCCCCGTAACCCCACATAATTACCCCGCTAATCCCTCTACCGTACGCATCCCCGGAACAGTAAGGGCCAATGTAGCATGGCCAATGCACCTAACCCGCACATCTTTGGACTGTGGGAGGAAACCGGAGCACCCAGAGGAAACCCAAGCAGACACGAGGAGAATGTGCAAACTCCACACAGACAGTGACCCAAGCCGGGAATTGAACCCAGCCACCTGAGCTGTGAGGCAATAGTGCTAACCACCATGCCACCCAAAATTAATTGAATTTGAATTACACTAGCTGCCATGCTGGGATTTGAACCTGTGTCCCCAGCCTGTGTCTCTGGAATATTAGTCTAGCGGCATTACCACTATGCCACTATCTCCCCATGTGTTGTGGGGCACTAACACTAGATGAGATTTTCTGACAATTGACAATGGTTTCATGGTCATCAGTTGAATCAAACCATTACAGAAAAGTTGAAGAATAAAATTGGACCACCTTCAACCTAGGCACCAGAAATGACAAATACGCCCTGCCTCAATATTGAGTCCAGGCTCCATGGCATCATGTCAAAATGGGCACGAAAACCTGTCACTGATTATCACCTACTGCCTTCCCTCAGCTGATGAGTTAGTACTTGCCCATGATGAACACAACTTAGAAGGCGATTTGAGGGTAGCAAGAGCACAGAATGAACTCTAAGTGGGTGACTTCAAAGATCATTACCAAGAATGGCTCAGTAGCACCACGACTGACCAAGATGGCTGAGTCCTGAAGGACATCTCTACCAGACGGAGTCTGCAGCTGGTGGTGAGAGAACTAACAAAAAGGAAAACACTAATTAACCTCCCCCTCCCCAATGGTGACTTGTCACAGATGGAACTGTCCATGAAAATACTGATCAGAGACACCACCAGACAGTCCTTGTAGAGACTGACCTCTTACACTGAGGATACCCTTCAATGTGCTGTGGTGCGCTAACACCATGCTAAATGGGATAGATTCAGAACAGATCTAAGAGTTAAAAACTGGAGACGTTTGGGCCATCAGCAGCAGAATTATATTCAACCACAATCTGTAACCACATGGCGTGGCATAACCCCATCCTACCATTACTATCAAGCTGGAGTCAACCCTGGCACCATGAAGAGCGCACGAGAGCATGTCAGGAGCAGCACCAGGCAACCTAAAAATGGAGTGTCAACCAGATGAAGTTAAAACACATAATTACATGCATGCTAAACAGCAGGAGCAGCATGCAATATTCAAACTAAAGTGATCACACAACCAACAGATCAGATCAAAGCTTTACCGTCCTGCCACGCCTGGTTATGAAGATGGTGGCTGATTAAACAACTAACCACAGGAGCAGCCTTCACAAATATCCCCATCCTCAAAGGTGGAGCAGCCTGGCACATCAGACAAAATTGAAGCATTTGCAACCATTTTCAGCCAGAAGTGCCAATAGATAATCCATCTTGCCCTCCTCCCGAGGTCCCCAGTATCACAGATATCAGACTTCAGCCAATTCAATTCACTACACATGATATCAAGAAACAGCTGAAGGCACTGGATATTGAAAAGGCTATGGGCCCTGACATCATCCCGGCAATAGTACTGAAGGCTTGTGCTCCACACCCCTAGTTAAGCTGTTCCAGTACAGCTACAATACTGGCAACTACCCAGCAATCCAGAAAATTGCTCAGATATGTCCTGTACACAAAAAGGACAAATTCAACCCGGCTAATTACTGCCCCATTAGTCTACTCTCAATCAACTGAAAAGTGATGGAAGGGGTCATTAACAGCACTATCAAGCGGCACTTACTCAGCAATAAGCTGCTCTGTGATGCCCAGTTTGGATTTCGCCAGGGTCACTCAGCTCCTGACCTCATTACAGTTTGGTTAAAACATGGACAGAAGAGCTGAACACAAGAAGTAAGGTGAGAGTCATTGCCCTTGACATCAATGCAGCATTTGACCTTGTGTGGCATCAAGGAGTCTTAGCAAAACTGGGGTCAATGGGTGTCAGAGGGAAACCCCTCCACTGGTTGGAGTCATACCTAACACAAAATATGACGGTTGTGGTTATTGGATATCAATCATTTCAGTTGCAGGACATCACTGCAAGAGTTCTTATGAGTAGCGTTCTAGATCCAACCATATTTAGCTGCTTCATCAATGAGTTTCCTTTCATCGTTAGGTCAAGAGTGGGGATTTTTGATGATGATCGCACAATGTTCAGCACCATTCATGACGCTTCAGATACAGAAGCAGTTCATGTCCAATGCAGCAAGACCTAGACAGCATCCAGGCTTGGCTGACAAGTGGTAAGTAACATTCTCACCACACAAGTGTCAAGCAATGACCATCTCTAACAAGAGAGAATTTAATCACCACCTCCTTGACATTCAATGGCATTACCATTGTTGAATCCCCTATCCTGGGAGTTACCATTGACCAGAAATTGAACTGGACTAGCCATGTAAATACTGTGGCTACAAGAGCAGGTCAGAGGCTAGGAATCCAGTGGCAAATAACTTACCTCCTGACTCCCCAACGCATGTCCATCGTCTACAAGGCACAAGTCAGGAGTGTGATGGAATACTCCCCACTTGCCTGGATGAGTGCAGCTCCAGCAACACTCAAGAAGCAAGACACCATCCAGGACAAAGTAGCCCACTTGATTGGCACCCCATCCACAAACATCCACTCCCTCCACCATCAACGTGCAGTAGCATCAGTGTGTACCATCTACAAGATGCACTGCAGCAACTCACCAAGACTCCTCTGACAACAGCTTCCAAATCCATGACCGCTACTATCTTGAAGGACAGGGCAGCAGATAATTGGGAACACCACTATCTGGAAGTTCCCCTCCAAGCCACTCACCATCTTGACTTGGAAATAGATTGCTGTTCCTTCTCTGTCGCTGGGTCAAATTCCCAGAACTCCCTCCCTAACAGCACTGTGGGTGTACCTAGACCACATCGATTACAGCGGATCAAGAAGGCAGCTCACCACCATCTTCTCAAGGGCAATTAGGGATGGGCAATAAATGCTGGCCGAGCCAGTGACGCCCACATCCTATAAAACAATTAAAAATAATATATTCCGTGCCATGCTTGTAATACTGCAGTGTCTGCCAATGTTTCAGAAAATGAGTGAATGAGTGGGTAGGTAGTGAATGAATAAAATGCAAAGGAGAATAGTTGCTCTCCATCTATTGCCTACAATCCCAATATATGGAAGCTTCTTTTCTCATTGGAAGTCGATGAGGACAAGTTGGAAAAGACCCTTCTGATCTCATCTGCTCACAACAGCTACTGAAATACATTCGTTCTCAGGCTGTATTTATTACTCAGTCCAACTTGCCTTGAGCCTCCTTTCAAATTGTTGCATCCTCATGGTGACGGTGTTCCCACAGTAGGTCAGTCAGGGACATGGCATGTCATACTCCAGGAAATCAGGTGGTGAAGGACAGGACTGGATCCAACCTTTACATACTTTTATAAGTATTTCTTTAGAGATATACATTAGAAATATGTACCTTCTCACTCCATCAATCACAGTTTTAATCAGTTCCTTTTTAATTTCTTTTGAGTATAACGAGAATAAATAAAGCAAATTAACTGAGGGACAACTCAACCAATTTGATGTCAGTTGGAGAATTCCAGGACCTGAGTCTGCCCAGTTACCATAAGAAACAGAATTAGGTCATTCGGCCCATCAAGTCTGTTCCATCATTCAATCATGGCTGCTATGATTCTCATCCCCATTCTCCTCCCTTCTTCCCGTAACCTTTGATCCCCTTGTTAATCAAGGACCTATCTATCTCTGTCTTAAAGACACTCAATGACCTGGCCTCCACAGCCCTCTGTGGCAATGAGTTCCACAGATTCACCACTCTCTGGCTGAAGAAATTCCTCCACCTCTGTTTTAAAGGAGCGTCCCTTCACTCTGAGGCTGTACCCTCAAGTTTTAATCTCCTCCACTAGTGGGAACATCCTCTCCACGTCCATTCTATCTAGGCCTCTCAGTATTCTGTAAGTTTCAATTAGATACCCCCCTCATCCTTCCATCCACTGAGTATAGACCCAGCCTCCTCAACCACTCCTCATATGACAAACCCTTCATTCTTGGGATCATTATCATACCAAAGAAAGTATGTCATGTATTTCTTCTACCCCCTGGATTTCACCTTTGTCTGCCCAACGGTGATGATAACATTCAGTGCCCGAGCTGCTGAGTTTCAAAAAGTCAACTGTGGAGTAATTGGTGCCTCCATAGTTTCTCACTTCAGCTGCTTGGCCTGGACCAAGACTCCTCATAAGAAGGGTGGTATTGGTCCTATGGATATCCCACTGAAACAGTAGATTGCCAAAGACTATGGTATTCTGAAAGAGGATGAAAGACTTGCTTAGAGGACTCTTTATTATTGATGATAAAGGAAATCTGCGGCAGATTACAATCAATGACCTTCTAGCTGTTCAGAGAATGAGATTCTAAGGCTGGTGCAAGCCTGGGCGGCACGGTGGCACAGTGGTTAGCACTGCTGCTTCACAGCGCCAGGAACCCGGGTTCATTTCCCGGCTTGGGACACTGTCTATGTGGAGTTTGCACATTCTCCGTGTGTGCGTGGGTTTCCTCCGGGAGCTCCGGTTTCCTCCCACAGTCTGAAAGATGTGCGGGTTAGGTGCATTGGCTGTGCTAAACTGCCCCTTAGTGTCAGGGGGACTAGCTGGGGTAAGTGCATAGGGTTATGGGGATAGGACCAGGTGGGATTGTGGTTGGTGCACACTCGATGGGCCGAATGGCCTCCTTCTGCACTGTAGGGATTCTATGGATTCTATGATTCTAATTCACTGACAAACATGGAGAAGTTTACCCCGCTGACTGGAAGCCTGGCCAGGATAACGTCAAGTCTAATGTGAATGACAGCAAAAGGTTCTTTGAAAAACAGTCCCAGATATTTGGTCCAATCCTGGTGCTGAGCATTAAGTAAGAGAAAATGTTGAATTTTGTGAAGGCACTTGTGAAGCCCTGGACATTTGGGGAATAGAACTCCTTCCGATTGATTAAGGGCATCCCCTGATTCCACAAGGCCCTAAGGGCGACATAAATTCCGTCGACAGAAACCTGCACTATGGGCACCCCGACGATGGCGGCAAAGCCTGCAGCTCGGGCATCCTGTGGAGTCCGGGCCATGTAAAAGTGGATGTAGTATCCGGCCCAGGCATACAGGGCATCCATCACCTCACGGATGCACTTGTGTGCAGAGGACTAGGAGATGCCGCAGAGGTCACCACTGGGAGTCTAGATGGATCCAGTGGCGTAGAATTTGAAGGCCACTGTGACTTCCACTGCCACCGGGAGCAGGTGTCCTCCTACCCCACGAGGACCTGGCACTGTCTCTTGACTGAGCCAGAGTCTGCAGCGACACATGGCATCCTATCATTAAAGGATAGATGGGTCCTGTAAAGTCTGTGTCGCTACTTCCACCGTCACCTGACACCCCCCTCAGTCCAATGGGCAGCCGCATCCTGGCCCCAAACAATGGCCCCCTGTCCCCCTAGTGCAGCCTCTAGCCTGAATTGGCCTCATCACGGGCAGCCGTCTGCCTCCTCCGCCACAGCAGCCAAGAGGATAACTGCCGGCTCTGCTGGCTCCAATGTGAAATCCATATTTGCCCTGGGCAGTGGGTGAAAAGAGAGAGAGAGCCCATAAGGTTATCCATCCCGACCCTTCACTCCATCCCATCAACCACTGTCCCTATGAGACTAGATGCTGGCAACCCGACACCATCCCCAGTGTCATGTGTCACCTCAATGGGCTGCTGGCCATTACCACATCCTTGCCACGGTGGGCACGGGGAACATGAGGGTGACCGTGAGGGGGGGCCCCATTGGGAACCCTTGATGCATAGACCTGAATGCACCTGGACGTCTGGTGCAGTGGCTTCCAGGAATGGCTGCAGTTCAGACAGACGGTGGAGAAGCACCCTCATGAATGTGACAAGACAGGTGGCCATTGTAGGCAGCACTGCAGAATCCATGCAGTGTGAGGAGCCATGTTAATATCTGCCAAGCTCCCGTGACTGGGGCGACAGCTGCCAGACCTGGTGCTTGTTACTGTTAGTAGACATGCAACAAGACCGGGATAATGATCAGGCTTGGGCTGATAGGTGACAAGTAACATTCGTGTCTCACAAGTATCAGACAACGACCATCTCCAACAAGAACAAATCTAACCATCTTCCCATGACATGCAAGAGCATTGCCATCAACTTAACTGGACAACCCACATAAATACTGAGGCTGCACGAGGGTATCAGGGGCCAAGTATTCTGTGACAAATAACTCACTTCCTGAATCCACAAAACCAGTACATAATCTACATGGCACAAATCAGAAGCCAAATGCACTTGCCTGGATGAGCCCAACTCCCAGAACATCGACACAGCATTCAAAACAAAGCATCCTGCTTGATTGGTATCCATTCCACCACCACAGGCATTCATTCCCTCCAAAACTGGCATACCGTGGTTGCAGTTTGTACCATCAACAAGATGCATTGCAGTAACTCAACAAGGCTTCTTTGCAAACTTCTTCATATCTCTGCTCTTTCATCATTGCTGGGTCAAAATCCTGGAACAGCACTGTGGATATATCTACACAGTAAGAGTTTTAACAACACCAGGTTAAAGTCCAACAGGTTTATTTGGTAGCAAATGCCATTAGCTTTCGGAGCCCTGCTCCTTCGTCAGATGGAGTGAATATCAGCAGCAGGAGGATGTGTCTGATGGAGTAAGAGGAGTGCAGCAGAGGTGCTGTAGATTTCATGGTATTGGTGTCTGTGGGTGGGCTGGGCCAGGCTTCACACCGCTTCTCCCCTCCGAGTGTCTCTGCCTCTCCGCTTCACTTCCACCGCAGAGCCTACCTGTAGTAGTATACCTACACCACATGGACTGTGCGTTCAAGAAGATAACTCAACACCGTTTTCTCAAGAACAATTCGAGGTGATCAATAAATGCTGGTTTTGCCAGTGATGCCCACACCCAAGGAAGAATTCTTTTTTAAAAAATCAATGGAAATATCAATGGCAATCAGGATTTTCCTTTAACAATCGTAGCAAACCTTTCAGTTGTACAGTATAGTAATTGCTTTAATGAAGGTTAAGTGAGGTTTGGCGCCATATAATGAAGAGCAAGGTCTAGGAACAGCCATAAAAAGTCTAACAGGTGACTTAATAAGGTCTAGAAGCAGAAAGCAGCGGCAGAGTGTTAGCGTCCATTCTCATTCAATATTTTAAAACTATTACATCGATAAAGAATCCAGGAGATCTGACCAGCCACCAGAAACTTAACTGGGCAAACTACAAAAACACTGTGGCTACAAAAGCAGGTTAGGACTTTTAAATCTAGATTCACAGCAAACTTGAACTAAGCTCCACACAGTGGGCAGGACTTTCCAGTCCTTCCTACTGGCGGGATCATCCGGTCTTGCCAAAGTTGACCCCCATTGCAGGTTCCCCGGTGACAGGACAGTTGAGTCACATAAGTTGCCATTGACTTCGATGGGATCAGAAGATCCCACCAGTGGCCAATGGTGAGCTGCCTCCACCGCAGGAAAACCTGCTGCGGTGGGGCTGGAAAATTCCAGCCAATGTCTAAGCCCAAATATAAGAGGCAGTGTCCTTCAGGGGGCTAATGTTTGTCTTCACCATGGCCAATGGCATTGCTTTGCTTTTCTGGTTTTCTTCAAGCTTCCCTCGGTCCACATCTCAATGTCATCCATCCATCTGACATTTCTTCCTCTTCTGTTTTGACCCTCCATTTCTACTTCACATGTTGCCAGGACAAAGCTGTCAGGTCTTCATTTCCAATGTCCATATTTGACTATCTTTCTCTCACTATACGATCCATTTGCAAGGCCATTCATCTGTTGACCATATCTTATCAATACGTTCTTTCATTGCATCTACGATTGTTTCACCTCCTACTTCTGCTTCTGCTTATCCTTCTGCCTTTACACTTTTAATATTCTTTATACCTTTCAAATCTCATCTTTCAGTCCCTCCTTTAACTTTCAATTTAATTGTGTATCTTTTCCATTTTTTCTTGTGTTCTGCAACAGTTTTTCCATCTCAGCCTGATCTTGTCCTTCTATAACAAGTCTCCTCACAACTCCAGGGACCTGGGTTCAATTCCCGGCTTGGGTCACTGTCTATGTGGAGCTTGTATATTCTCCCCGTGTCTGCGTGGGTTTCCTCCAGGTGCTCCGGCTTCCTCCCACACTCCAAAGATTTGCGGGTTAGGTGCATTAACCATGCTAAATTCCCTCTTAGTGTCCCGGAATGCATAGGTGAGGGGGATTAGCGGGGTAAATATGTAGCGTAACGGGGGATAAGACCTAGGTGGGACTGTTGTCAGAGTCATAGAGCCATAGAGGTTTACAGCATGGAAACAGGCCCTTCGTCCTTGATACCTATTCCTGGACTTCCATACTCCTTTCCAGCTATGGCCTTGACTACTGAATATACCTTGCTGTGGTTATCCATTTGAGCCATAGAGGTACACAGCACAGAAAAAGGCCCTTCAGTCCATCGTGTCTACGCCTGTCAAATACAAATTACCTAACTATTCGAATCCCATTTTCCAGCACTTGGCATTGCAAGTGCACATCTAAATACTTCTTAAATGTTATGAGGGTCTCTGCCTCCACCACCCTTTCAGGCCGAGTTCCAGACTCCCACCACCTTTTGGGTGTAAAAGTTTTTCCTCACATTACCTCTAAACCTCCTGCCCCTTACCATAAATCTACACCCCTAATCTTGATCCCTCCACCAGGGGGAAAAGTTTCCTCTTGTCTACTCTATCTATGCTTCTTATAATTTTAGTAAGAAGTCTCACAACACCAGGTTAAAGTCCAACGGGTTCATTTGGTAGCAAAAGCCACTAGCTTTCGGAGCGCTGCCCCTTCGTCAGGTACGTGGGAGTTCTGTTCACAAACAGAACTTGTGAACAGAACTCCCACTTACCTGACGAAGGAGCAGCGCTCCGAAAGCCAGTGGCTTTTGCTACCAAATAAACCTGTTGGACTTTAACCTGGTGTTGTGTGACTTCTTACTGTGTTTACCCCAGTCCAACGCCGGCATCTCCACATCTTATAATTTTATACATCTCAATCATGTCCCCTCCCCCGCTTAGTCTCCTCTGCTCTTGAAAGCTCTCTGATGAAATCACACAATTGGCTTTCATATATGCTGGAGTTAGGTCAGGTCCTGTGACTTTGGAGCAAAACCATTTTTCTCATATTATGCAAAAGTAATTATACCCAACAAAAATGTTTTTGCTATAGTGCAAGCTCTGAGATTGATAGTGAAAGAGGCAGGGGGTGAAATTCTCAACTGCTAGTTGCCAATCTCTCACCTGGCAACTGGCAGAGGGCAGTACATTCTGATTCCATATTTCAACTTGTTCAGTGGCCGAACCAATGTTTCTTAAAGGGACTTAAAGGGAAGCTCCTCTGAAAAGATAAGATCCTCTGTTTTTGAAAGAATAAAATTTTGATGGGGCCTGAAGGAGCAATCTTGCTCCTCTTGGCTTCTCAAAAATCTTCCAGCCTGCTGTCGTTCCTTTATCCCGAACACCCTAACCGGGTGGCATGGTGGCACAGTGGTTAGCACTGCTGCCTCACAACTCCAGGGATCTGGGTTCAATTCCCAACTTGGATCATTATCTGTGTGGAGTTTGCACATTCTCTCCTTGTCTGCTGGGTTTCCTTCGAGTGCTCCAGTTTCCTCCCACACTGCAAAGATGTGTGGGTTAGGTGCATTGGCCATGCTAAATTGCTGCTTAGTGTCCTGGGATACGTAGGTCAGGGGGATTAGCGGGGTAAATATGTAGGGTTACGGGGATAGGGCCTAGGTGGGATTGTGGTCGGTGCAGACTTGATGGGCTAAATGGATTCATTCTGCACTGTAGGGATTCTATAATTCTATGACCCCCTCATTCAACTGGTTCTACCCACCAGTTCTGTGTTGAAGTCAGGCGACTTTATAAAGTCCAAAACTGGAGAGCAGAATGCTTGCAGTTTGCTCAGAAAATTTAATTGAGGCTCAAACCTGAAAACAATACAGGCCTCATGGCTCTGGCCATGGGCGTATGCCACAGCCACACAATTTGCACCTGAACTAAAAATCTCCCAATGCTTTGTTTCATTTGTTTGTAAATTTAATAGTCCATTTGGCAAACAGGATTAAGGAAAATCCTAAGGCGTTTTATACATAAAGAGCAAGAGGGTAGCCAGGGAAAGGGTTGGTCCACTCAAGGATAGTGGAGGGAATCTATGCATGGAACCAAAGGAAATGGGCAAGATACTAAATGAATACTTTGTCTCAGTATTCACCAAACAGAGGGACTTGATGAATGAGGAGCCTACGGTAGGGTGTGTAGATATTCTGGGTCACGTCGATGTCAAAAAGGAGGTGGTGTTGGGGCATCTTAAAAAGCATTAAAATAGATAAGCCCCCAGGACCTGATGGGATCTACCCTAGAATACTGATGGAGGCAAGGGCGGAAATTGCTGGGGACCTGACAGAAATTTTTGTATCCTCATTGGCTACAGGTGACGTTCTGGAGGACTGGAGGATAGCCAATGTTGTTCCATTGTTTAAGAAGGGCAGCAGGGATAATCCAAGAAATTATAGGCCGGTGAGCCTTACATCAGTAGTAGAGAAATTATTGGAAAAGATTCTCAGGGACAGGATTTACTCACATTTGGAAACAAATGGACTTATTACTGATAGATAGCATGGTTTTATGAAGGGGAGGTCGTGCCTCACCAACTTGATCGAGTTTTTCAAGGAAGTGACAAAGATGATAGATGAGGGAAAGGCAGTGGATGTTGTATGCATGGAATTCAGTAAAGCCTTTGACAAGGTACCTCATGGAAGACTGGTGCGAAATGTGAAGTCACAGGTGATCAGAGGAGAGTTGGCAGGATGGATACAGAACTGGCTTGGCCATAGAAGACAGAGGGTAGCAGTGGAGGGGTGCTTTTCAATGGAAGGCTGTGACTAGCGGTGTTCCACAGGGATCAGTTCTGGGATCTTTGTTGTTCGTGGTATATATAAATGATTTGGAGGGAGATGTAGCTGGTCTGAATAGTAAGTTCACAGATGACACAAAAATTGGTGGAGCTGCGGATAGTGAAGAGGATTGTCAGAGGTTACAGTAAGATATAGACCGGTTGGAGACTTGGGCAGAGAAATGGCAGATGGAGTTTAATCCGGACAAGTGTGAGATAATGCATTTTGGAAGGTCCAATGCATGTAGGAATTATACAGTAAATGGTAGAACCCTTAGGAGTATTGACAGGCAGAGGGATCTGGGCGTACATGTCCACAGATCACTGAAAGTGGCAATGCAGATGGATAAGGTAGTCAAGAAGGCATACGGCATGCTTGCCTTCATTGGTCGAGGCACTGAGTATAAAAATTGGCAGGTGATGCTGCAGCTGTACAAATGAACCTTAGTTAAGCCTCATTTAGAATATTGTGTACAATCTTGGTCGCCACACTACCAGAAGGATGTGGCTGCTTTAGAGAGGGTACAGAAGAGGTTTACCAGGATGTTGCCTGGTCTGGAGGGTATTAGCTATGAGGAGATGTTAGATAAACTCTGTTTGTTCTCACTGAAACGACGGAGGTTGAGGCGTGACCTGATGGAGGTCTACAAGATCATGTGTAGCATGGACAGTGGATAGTCAGATGCTCTTTCCTAGGGTAGAGAAGTCAAGTAATAGGGGATATAAGTTTAAGGTGCTTGGGGAAAAGTTTAGAGGAGATGTGCGAGACAACGTTTTTACACAGAGGGTGGTGAATGTCTGGAACGCACTGCCCGGGGAGGTGGTGGGAGCAGGTACGATAGCGGCATTTAAGGGGCAACTAGACAAATACATGAATAGGATGGGAATGGAAGGATACGGGCTCCGTAAGTGCATACAGTTTTAGTTTAGGCAGGCATCATGATCGGCGAAGACTTGGGGGACCGAAGAGCCTGTTCCTGTGCTGTACTTTTCTTTGTTCTTTATTTTATAAAGAACTTCTGATCATGAACAATGCCACAATTGAATCTTCAAGTGTATTCCACACATTTTTTTAATGCACAAACGTTCAAAAATGTCCTTTAAACGGGATCTTGAAGCAGGGTTTTAGTATTGTTCTTAGCAGATATGCAAACAAGCAACTCAGCTCAATCATGGATAAATTTTCAAGTCTAACGTACATATTGTTTTTCTGTTGTGAAGTCAAGATGAGGCCCAGGTTCCATACTGTAGGACACCACCTACAAAGCAAACAACCCAGAAGGGGATAGCAAGACAAAGAAGTGAGTATTGGTTGGGCATTGTTGAGATGAAGTTTTAAAAGTCTGAAAATATTTGAAGAGTGGAAATATTCCAGGAAGATAAGTTTGCCTCTTTTTTAAAATCCTGAAAAAGAACTGAGTAGATGAGTCTTGATTTCAACATAGAAGGAGGACCAAACATCTTCCTGCAATTCAACACATCCTAAACCAAATGCATCTTATGACAGGACAACAAACTAAAAGCTAATGTCATAATTCATCATAATACCAAGTTAAGTTGAAAGATCTGCAAACTTTATTAAAATTCTAAAAATAGTTATTCATTTATTAACATATGTTTTCAGTTCAAGCCTTATAAAACTGGCTTAGAACAGGGGCGGCACGGTGGCACAGTGGTTAGCACTGCTGCCTCACAGCCCCAGGGACCCAGGTTCAATTCCAGCCTCGTGTGACTGTCCGTGTGGAGTTTGCACTTTCTCCTCGTGTCTGCGTGGGTTTCCTCCGGGTGCTCCGGTTTCCTCCCACAGTCCAAAGATGTGTGGGTTAGGTTGATTGGCCACGTTAAATTGCCCCTTAGTGTCAGGCGGATTAGCAGGGTAAATAAGGATTACGGGAATAGGGCCTGGGTGGGATTGTGGTCGGTAGAGACTCGATGGGTCGAATGGCCTCCTTCTGAACTGTAGGGATTCTATGATGATTAAATATCTCTCAATGGAGACACTCTTGAAAGGGATGAGTATAACAATACCTATTCCCAATTGTTTCAAATAACTATCATTAAAACTGTGTATTGATCCTGATTTGGAGCAGTAACTTTGTAAATACTCAGGGCCTTTTCCCCAATGGCTCTATTATAAATTATAGAAAAGTTTATTCCTGTTCCACTGAGCTCCTTAGGAACCAGTGTATCAAATAGCAATCGTATTTTGATCATGCTAGCTATATTTCATCTGTTTCTGAAAACCTATTACATATTCCAATGGCCATGATGTGGAGATGCCAGTGTTGGGGAGGACAAGATGAGAGGTCACACAGGTTATAGTCCAATAGGTTTATTTGAAATCACAAGCTTTTGGAGCGCTGCTCCTTCGTCAGGTGAAGTCGTGTGACCTCTCATGTTCCAATGGGTTATGAGTAAAGATGTCATATTTTCGAACCAGATTAAAGCAGTTTAAAACATTTTTCAACAGGAACATTAAATTCCCAAATAGCGTTTCTCGGCAAAGCAGCCAGCATAATTAAGGACCCCACGCACCCCAGACATCCTCTCTTCCATCGGGAAAAAGATACACAAGTCTGAGTTCACGTACCAACCGACTCAAGAACAGCTTCTTCCCTGCTGCCATCAGACTTTTAAATGGACCCACCTTATATTAAGTTGATCTTTCTCTACACCCTAGCTATGACTGTAACACTACATTCTGCACAATCGCATTTCCTTCTCTCCTATGTACTCTATGAATGGTATGCTTTGTCTGCTTAGCGTGCAAGAAACAATACTTTTCACTGTATCCCAATACATGTGACAATAATAAATCAAATCAAATCAAATAAGACTCGTCTAGATTGTGTACAAAAAGTAACATTTGTTAATGGGAGGTAAGTCTTTGCTTCCAAATTACAAAGGAAAAAGAAGAACAAAGCACGATGCAGCACAGGAACAGGCCCTTCAGCCCACCACGCCTGCGCCGATTCCTAATCCTTATTTAGACCCATTACTCATTCACAGTTTCTATCCCTCCCACCTCCCGTTCACATGTCCATCAATCCAATTGCAATGGATACTATGGAGATTGTGGGGCACCTTCACCAGGTAGTGGTTCAAGAAGGCAGTCACCATCACTGAGCAACTCGGCACAACAATTCATTTAGTCTTGCCAGGGTCAGCTACATCCTCAGGACAAAGAAAAGGCACCAAAGAGTTCCCAGCTAAGAGACAACACCATAAGGAGAGAAAGGAGGAAACTGGCGAGGGAAAAATAAAAAATATATTTGATGCATATACACACATACAGAGATGATTTGCAGTATACAGTAACTAGGATTTTATTGAATCTCATTGGAGCCATAAATGGCCTCTGACATGAGCAATTTCTCCTCTCTTCTAATGGTCTCATCAGGTTTCTTTTTGTGCATCAAAAATCTTCATTAATGATTGACTTTTGGCAGCGAGCTATTACATGCACACACTGTATCCACAATGCATGTAATTTGAGTCCATTACATTCTTCTCTAAGTGGCCCAGATGGATGTGGATTTTTTAAAACTAAATTAGTATTGATTACATCCCAATTAAAGCCTATCACAACAATCCACAGCTGCAATCAATAACAAAACTACTCAGCAGATCACAAACCAGCTTTTTTATTATTCAATTCCATCCTAAAATTCAGCTGGAGACATACAGGATTAACACATATATGAATCATTCCATCCATCTTATAATCCCTACAGTGCAGAAGGGTTAGGTTGATTGGCCAGGTTAAAAAATGTCCCTTAGAGTCCTGGGATGCGTAGGTTAGAGGGATTAGCGGGTAAAATATGTGGGGGTAGGGCCTGGGTGGGATTGTGGTCGGTGCAGACTCGATGGGCCGAATGGCCTCCTTCTGCACTGTAGGGTTTCTATGTTTCTAAGGCCATTCGGCCCATCGAGTCTGCATCGACCATAATCCCACCCAGGCCCTATCCCCATATTTACCGTACTAGTCTCCCTGACACTAAGGGGCAATTTAGCATGGCCAATCAACCTAACCCACACATCTTTGGAGTATGGGAGGAAAATAGATACCCGGATGAAATCCACGCAGACACAGGGAGAATGTGCGAAGACCACACAGACAGTGACCCCAGGCTGGAATTGAACCTGGGTCCCTGGAGCTGTGAGGCAGCAGTGCTAACCACTGTGCCACCATGCCACCTGCACCCACCACTGTCAACGGAATGGTTATTTTGATCCTCATCACGTTTTTGTCAATTACACTCTTTATTGTGCTTAACACAAACTTCAATTTTCCAAGGTGAATTTAATAATGTGCTAATAAAACAGCAGATGGAGCAGGCCTAAATGGGCATAATGCAATGATCTTCATCAGACTTATGGGATCCCAAATCCACCTACCTGATCAGCGGCACGGTGGCACAATGGTTAGCACTGCTGCCTCACAGCGCCAGTGACCCAGGTTTGATTCCTGGCTTGGGTCACTGTCTGTGTGGAGTCTGCACATTCTCCCTGTGTCAGCGTGGGTTTCCTCCAGGTGCTCTGGTTTCCTCCGACAGTCCGAAGGATGTGCTGGTTAGGTGCATTGGCCACACTAAATTCTCCTTCAGTGTACTCGAACTGGCGCCGAAGTGTGACAACTAGGGGATTTTCACAGCAACTTCATTGCAGTGTTAATGTAAGTCTACTTGTGACACTAATAAATAAACTCCTATTCTATATGCTGGAGGAGAAAGACAAGTTCTATAGATAAATCCAAATAGCCATCATGATAGTACCACAGCGGGACCTGGTCTTCCTATTGAGGAACATTAATGCTGAAATAGAAGCTGACAGATCAAATCTGGCTAAGGCCATTGGAACAAAGGCACTCGGTGAACAAAATTACAATGGTGAATGACTTGTTAACATCTGCGCTGTTCACAGCCTCAAGATATGGAGGAGCCTTCTTTCCCAGAATAGTCACCATAGACACACATGATACAGCAATGATGGAACTACCAAAAATAGACCATAATGTGACCATTTAATGTTACGATTTTCAGAAGCATTAAGAGTGACAACTCAGATCACTGACTTTTGTAATTTATGTAGTTTCTGAGGTTAAAATAATGTTCTGATCTTCCCTTAACCGCTAGAAACTTAAGTCAGGATTATTAAAAGATTGGCCTGGATCTTTCACGAAGAGGCAATCATTATCGGATTGCTGTTCCGCTCGAACTTTCCGACACCCTGACAGTGCTCTGCATTTCTGGATGGGTCTTCAGAGGTGGGCTTTTTCAGAAATGCAGGAAATACAGTCCAATGAAGAGCTCCACTGCAGCATTGTAGCATCAGGGGTAGGCAAGCCGCAACCCCTTCTTACAGCACGAGCTGCTGTAAGGTAAGTTTAAATGTACAATGTGAATGTTAGTGAACGGATGAGTGGATGACAAATGTTAGGGTACAGATCTGAAACCCCAAGGTATATTACGAAGTGTGACTAGACCCCAACAATTTGCTATTTTGGCATTAATATGAGGATATGATATTTCACTCCAGGTACGACTACTGACATACTGGGAAGCTGGGAAGTTTGCCTACCGCCGCAGCAGGTCCACAGCAGACGCCATTTCTCTGGCCCTGCACTCAACCCTGTAACACCTAGATAACAAGGACACCTATGTCAGACTCCTATTTGTTGACTACAGCTCAGCCTTCAACACTATTATTCCCATGAAACTCATCTCCAAACTCTGTGGCCTGGGCCTCGGCACCTCCCTCTGTGACTGGATCCTGAACTTCCTAACTCACAGACCACAATCAATAAAGATAGACAACAACACCTCCTCCACGATCATCCTCAACACCGGTGCCCCCACAAGGCTGTGTTCTCAGCCCCCTGCTATACTCCTTATACACCTATGATTGTGGCGCTAAATTCCTCTCCAATTCGATTTTCAAGTTTGCTGACGTCACCAGCATAGTGGGTTGGATCTCAAACAGTGATGAGACAGAGTACAGGAATGAGATAGAGAATCTGGTGAACTGGTGCGGCAACAATAATCTCTCCCTCAATCTCAACAAAATGAAGGAGATTGTCATCGACTTCAGAAACATAAAGGAGAACATGCCCCTGTCTACATCAATGGGAAGGAAGTAGAAAGGGTCGAGAGCTTCAAGGTTTTAGGTGTCCAGATCACCAACAACCTGTCCTGGTCCCCCCATGCCAACACTATAGTTAAGAAAGCTCACCAACGCCTCTACTTTCTCAGAAGACTAAGGAAATTTGGCATGTCAGCCATGGCTCTCACCAACTTTTACAGATGCACCAGAGAAAGCATTCTTTCTGGTTGTATCACAGCTTGGGTATGGCTCCTATTCTGCCCAAGACCACAAGGATCTACAAAAGGTCGTGAATGTAGCCCAATCCATCACGTAAACCAGCCTCCCATCCATTGACTCCGTCTACACTTCCCGCTTCCTCGGCAAAGCAGCCAGCATAGTTAAGGACCCCACGCACCCATGACACTCTCTCTTCCACTTTCTTCCTTCGGGAAAAAGATACAAAAGTCTGAGGTCACGTACCAACCGACTCAAGAACAGCTTCTTCCCTGCTGCCATCAGATTTTTGAATGGACCTACCTTGCATTAAGTTGATCTTTCTCTACACCCTAGCTATGACTGTAACACTACATTCTGCACTCTCTCGTTTCCTTCTCTATGAATGGTAAGTTTTGTCTGTATAAAACAATACAGACAAAACACAAGAAACAATACTTTTCACTGTATGTTAATATATGTGACAATAATAAATCAAATCAAAGCTTTCATCAAAATAACTTTTATTTAACTACATAGTTTAACTATAACAAATGAATTAGCTTAACTTTTAACAATTGAACAATACTTAAACAAGGCAAGCTACAAGTCTTAACTGCTAACCTCTCACTCGAGTTCCAGTTCAAACAATATTCCTCTTACAGACTTAAAGCCTCTCTTCACAATGGGTAAGCAAAACACAGGTCAGTAGGGGAAGTCAGGATCAGAGGAGGGGGGAGAGTCAGGGCATCAGTGTGAGAAACTGCAATTGGGGTCCAGTTTTGTAGTTATTCAGGAGTTAGACTAGGATTTTTCTGTCTAACATTTCCTCTGTAACTATTTAGGTTAGTACCATGGAATTGTCCAAAGTCTCCCACTCTAATTCAGAATCAGAGAGTTTTGCAGAGGGTCCATGAAAGAAGGGGAAATTCATGGCAGAAGTTCAAACCTCCCGGACAATTCCCATGGATAAGGATGTCAGAACTTTCACAGGATCCCATACTATTCAGAATCTACCTTACCAAAAATCAACTTCCCTCTGATATCAGTACCATGCCAAAACTAAACTGACCACCGTAGATATACATGATCTATAGTTTGCAGATGACTGCAGTCTCATTGCCCATTCTGCAACAGGTTTGCAAGTCATTCTAGATATCTTCAATTCTGCATACAAGAAATTCAGCCTGTACCTGAGTGGTCACCAAAAACTTATATATCAAAGCACATCTGGTCAGCCAAATATTCCATCTCCCAATGATTTTGAAGGACAGACTTTGGAACATGTTGAACACTTACCTTACTTCAGCAGTCAATTTCCTCAAAAGGCCACCATCGACGAGGAGATTCAACACCGGATCAGTTGCACCATCTCTATCTACAAACTATGGCAGTGAGTGTATGACCACAAAACCCTCTGGAAGTGGCCTATTGCTCAGTGTATAGAGAGGTTGTCATCACCGCATTCCTGTATTGCAATACAACCTGTACTGCGTGTTAGCAACGTATTAGCGCTGGAGAAATTCCATCAGCAATACCTCTGCCAAATCCTCTGATTCAATTGGAGACTGTCAATTTTTAGATTTGATTTGATTTATTGTCACATATATTGGGATTCAGTGAAAAGTATTGTTTCTTACGCGCTATACAGACAAAGCATACCATTCATAGAGTAACATAGGAGAGAAGGAAAGGAGAGGGTGCAGAATATAGTGTTACAGTCATAGAATAGAGCAACGTTAGTTTATAAGAATTAGGATACAGTTTTAAAAGCATAGAGTAAATGATAGAATTAAATTGGAGGCAAAATTCCTGCAAAATGAAAGCAACTCCTGGCTTCCTCATCCAGCCTTGATACAGCATTTGTAATGCCACTCGAATGAAGTTATGCAAGGTCCATGCAGACCATTCAGTGGTGAAAGGGGTGAAAGCTCATAAAGTGCGCATCGCTTAACTGAACGTTCCAATTTCTCACAGGTGGGGAACTTAAATGCAAGGTGCAGTTCTCTACATTATTCTTATCTGACCCAGGTTCAATATGTAGACTATGCAATAGAAATCATAGAAACCCTACAGTACAGAAAGAGGCCATTCGGCCCATCGAGTCTGCACCGACCACAATCCCACCCAGGCCCTACCCCCATATCCCTACATATTTTACCCGCTAATCCCTCTAATCTACGCATCCCAGGACACCAAGGGGCAATTTTTAGCATGGCCAATCAACCTAACCCGCATATCTTTGGACTGTGGGAGGAAACCGGAGCACCCGGAGGAAACTCACGCAGACACGAGGAGAATGTGCAAACTCCACACAGACAGTGACCCAAGCCAGGAATCGAACCCAGGTCCTTGGAGCTGTGAAACAGCAGTGCTAACCACTGTGCTACCGTGCCGCCCCAATAGTATTCTTAGATTACAGAAGGTGAAATCGTATATTCCTGATCACTATTAACAACCAGCTGGTGAAGTAGGAGACCAGAAGCCAATCTTTACTCAGTTTTAAATTTATTCACATGGTGAAATACCAACTCCAGTACAACTCCTAACTCTACTCTCCAACAGTGTCAATAAGTGTCTCTTTATACTCTTTTGAGTACACCAATAAAAAAATAAGCTAACAATTTGACAGCCCCTTAAAGGGAGTGTCTCTTTATATGTGCTCAAGGAATCATCCAATCAATGCCCTCCATCTGTATATACTTAACCTTAATTTACACAATTATAATCACTCACCGATGATGCCTATCAAAAAAATGCATATACACGTCATGTCAGATCAAGACAGGAATGGGTTTAACAATAATGTCTGCATGGTAGAATAATCCCTAGACAAACGCTATTGAGACTCACACATAAAGAATGGTAATTTGGACGAAGTACCAAAAAAGAGCAGGCGATTATGAAGCTTCTTTACACCTTTAGGAGAGGAAGAGATACATTTGCAAAGAGAACACTTGCTGTCAACAGCAAATTAACATGCAGGAAAATGAAAAATGTTATTACTTATAATTACAGCGTAGATACCAAGTAAATAGCCTTAGTGCCCGTAGGCATAAAAATTACAGAGCATATCTTATGAGGAAAGGATATTATTCTAACCGTAGAGGCAGCTAATAAAACAATTTATATGAATTGTCAATATGTTCCATATCATATAAGTCAAGCAGAACATCACTGTTCTCCAAAGGTTTGGTTAGAAAACCCACAAAATGTGCAAGATAAATTCTTGGATACTTTTCACAGCACATTATACATAGCTGATCCTGAGCGAATGCCTCATTCTCTGCATAAACAATGATCCGCCAGCTGACAGTACATTTCTAAGCCACACATTACTGAACTTTGTTAGCAGATCGTTAACTGTGGTGTGAAACAGGTATTACTTTGTTTTCATTATAAGAAAGTTTTAAATATCCAACTCTCGAATTACTTAGCATCTGTGCATTCTCACTGAGACTTTTTATAGATATAGAGGGGAGTTTTCCCGTCTCGCCCGCCACAGGAATCGTAGAGGGGGTGAAGGGCGGACCATGGAAAGGTCCATTGACCTCGGGTGAGATTTTCCGGTTTTGGGATAAGCGCGGCCAGGAAATCCCACCCATATTGTTAAAACTTAACCTTCCTCATCCATTCCCCTTGTAGTGGCTAACTGAGGATAATAAGCAGAGCACAGCCAATTATGACCACCTCAATGGTGGTCATCTTTTAGTACATGCAGGGTTTTGGAGTGAGTTTGGTTGGGTTATAGACTTTGCATTCATCTCAACAAATTTAAAGTCTAAATCAATTTGGCAATTTAAGCCACTTAACATCCCAAGAGGAGATCACATTTAATAGCAGAGCGATATAACCACATTATCTCTTTCAAATATTAAACAATGTATCAAATAAAAATGAAAAGAGTATGTGGGAAAATAAGGTTATCTTTAAATTCAATATCCTGCAATCCTAAGATTTACAGTATTAAAAAGTCCTCTGGATTGGTATGGAGTGTCCTTTACTAAACATGCAGGTACCTGGATCTTTAGTAAGAAGTTTAGATTATGAAACCATTGGGTTCGCACCAATGCTTTCATAACCTAAAGACAGTCATTGCTAAGGCGGCACGATGGCACAGTGCTGCTGCCTTAAAGTGCCAGAGACCTGGGTTCGATTCCCAGATTGGGTCACTGTCTGTGCAGAGTCTGCACGTTCTCCGTGTATCTACGTGGGTTTCCACAGTCCAAAGATGTGTGGGTTAGGTGGATTGGCCATGCTAAATTGCCCCTTAGTGTCAGGGGGACTAGCTTGGGTGAATACATGGGGTTATGGGAATAGGGCCTGGTTGGGATTGTGGTCAGTGCATTGTGGGCTGAATGGCCTCCTTCTGCGCTGTAGGATTCTATGAATAAGGGATGAGGTAACTGAGGGAGGATGACGAGGACCTGTGGTACCATACTGCAGCAAAGAGGCCTTCATAAGAAGAGGGAAGCAGAGAAAATTGGCAGCACAAAAGATAATTGGGAGGAACAGCACAAGCAATAAGAACTGAACTGAACTGAACACCTATGGCCGATCCCAAATGAACTATATTTTTATTAAATCACCTGAATCTTACAAGTCACTTATTTGTGTTGGCATGCAGAATAAATTTGAACATACTAATACTAAAACAAGATGCAGAATACAGTACAGAAACTTCTTAGATATTAAATTATTCAAGTATAGTTTTCTATTGCTATAATGAAGAATAGTGTCTTGGATGGTGAATTTTTCAGCAAGTGAGGGACCCTCCATCTCATCAGTAAAGGTCAAGAATGTCTGCTGTCAGTCAGTGAGACCAATGCCAGCATCAGTTTCTCTGAAACTTGATAAAAGAAAGGCAACCCAGTCAGGAGAACAACCTGAGTGAGATGATTGTACTTGCTATTTTTACGCAGTACATTAAGTGACAGAAATTGTTTTAGTTCAGCAGGGCCATTCTCCTATTCTATATTTGTATCTGGAGGTGCATGGGGTGAGGGTGATAGGAACTCTTTAACTCAACACGAGATATAAATCACTTTCCTATATTTAAATGCCATATAACATATAAAACGTGTTAAATGTATACCAGGTACTACAGTGTAGACATTTAAAATTGCTTTATCTTTTGCATGAATTATAGGAAACACAAACCATAGAATCCCTGCACTGCAGAAGGAGGCCATTCGGCCCAACAAGTCTGCACAGACTCTCCCAGGATCTTACCCAGGATCACCCCTCCATCCTATCCCCATAACCCCGCACATGTAACACCCCTAATCCACCTAACCTACACATCTTTGGATACTAAGCGGGAGTTTGGTATGGCCAATCCACCCAACCTGTACATTTTGGACAGTGGGAGGAAACCAGAGCACCCAGAGGAAACCCACACAGACAGGGAGGAACATACAAACTCCACATAGACAGTCACCCAAGGCCAGAATTGAAAGCGGGTGCTGTGAGACAGCAGTGCTATTCACTGTGCCACCGTGCCGCATAGTTGTAATGTATTTCTTCTGCTGTTTTATTTTGACATCTGTGAGATTTAATCTTTCCCAAGTGCCTCAAATTGTGTGTATAATACTATCCCTTTGGACTTCTCCCTCTCCATTTGTGTGGGTGCACATCTCTACATCATACATGGATGGTGCGCAGAAACTGAGGGTCCAATGTGTGCTCTTTCATTCTGGACCTTCCAGACCTTTTTTGCTACAAAGAAAATTATGTACAGGTGGGGAAATTTTACCCACGTGTTTCTGATTATTCGTGCCCAGATTCTTTACTGGACCTGAGAATAAATTTAAGTTTATTTATTAGTGTCACAAGTAGGCTTACATTAACACTGCAATGAAGTTACTGTGAAAATCCCCTATTCGCCACACTGGGGGTACACTGAGGGAGAATTTAGCATGGCCAATGCGCCTAACCAGCACGTCTTTCAGACTGCGGGAGGAAACCGGAGCACCCAGAGGAAACCCATGTAGGCACGGGGAGAACGTGCAGATTCCGCACAGACAGTGACCCAAGCTGGGATTCAAATCTGGGTCCCTGGCGCTGTGAGGCAGCAGTGCTAACCACTGTGCCGCCCATGAAGTTTAAATGGAAGAAACAGTAAAAGTCATGAGATCTAAGTATGGAAAATTCCACTTAAAGCTAACCTGGACTAAGCTAACCTGGACTGAGCTACTTTATAGGTTTGGTGAGCTAAATGAGCAAATCAGCTCCACAGTTTGCAAACATAGCGTGTTTATATCTCCATCTCCAACCCTTCCTTTGATTTTCTCTTTTTCACTATTTATGGCCCATCTCTATTTTCAGATCCGTTTTCCTGCTTCACTCATATATATCAGCAGTGCTTTATCTACTTAGAATCTTCTGATTAACTTTGCAACAGAATATATTAGCCTGGTTTTTCTCTTCACAGATGCCAGCAGACCTGTTGCATGTTTCCCAGCCTTTCCTTTCCTCCCTGATTATTAACTTGCATCAAGTTCCATTCACCCATCCCTCTGCTCACTGACCAATTCTAATTAAGTGAGAGAAAAAAAGTGACTGCCACTAAAACTAAACTTCCAGCATCAAAGCACACCTGTTGAAGTGTGTGAAATACTTACTCTTTAGCTGAGACTGTGAACGATCACATCTGATTATCATTTCAATGACACTACCACAGTGAGTGGGTGGCAGATCTAATTGCTAACACCAGGATTCTCTGACCAACAACCTGCTAATTAGAAGTATCTACATTTTTGTGGCAGCAAAGTTGCCTGGCAATAACTAACTAAAATATGCATATTTCAAAAAAAATGATCAGGCTGATACTGAGCCACACAAAATGTAAGTCCCACCCTGATCCTTATTCTGTGTGAGTTTCCCAAATAAAACTGTGACGCACTCATCCTACTGCAAAGCACTCTTGCATCGAAATATTCATAGAATCATAGGGAATCATAGAATCCCTACAGTGCAGAAGGAGGCCGTTCGGCCCATCTAAGTCTGCACCAGCAACAATATTGGTACGACTCATTTGCAACACCCACTCTCACAACTGGTTGGCTTGCTGAATCATTATCTAGGTTCACAATTAAAGGGTGATGCCAAAGGGCTGCTGTAAACATTTAATAATTTTATACAAGTGATTTATATGCTCGCTCAGGACATAGTTTCACACAGACTTCATTCTATAATTATTTTCACAATGTTTGCAGCCACGTGTAGTTTCGGGTCATACAGTTAAGCACAGGTTTTCTCAGTGCTGGAACCGTGGTCATTCCTAGTCAGGGTACTGAGGACACATTTGGAGGATTAGGTGCTTTTAAAGTTTTTTTTTCAAAGTGTATTTATTAGTGTCACAAGTAGGCTTACATTAACACTGCAATGAAGTCACTATGAAAATCACCTAGTCTCCACACTCCAGCACCTGTTCAGGTACACTGAGGTACATGGCCATTGCGCCTAACCAGGACAGCTTTTGGACTGTGCGAGGAAACTGGAGCACCCGGTGGAAACCCACGCAGACACGGGGAGAACGTACAAACTCCACATAGACAGTGACCCAAGCTGGGAATCGAACCCAGGTCCCTGGCGCTGTGAGACAGCACTGTTAACCACTGTGCCACCATGCCTCCCCGTTACAATAAGCTGAAGCAGCACCAGGTTTCTGTCAGGGTGCTGTGGCCTGTCCCTATCAACTGAGCAGGCAGCCACAGATGAGATCAATCGTAGAAGGTTGTATAGAGTGCAAGCCTGAACCCTGATATTTTCCCAGCTACAACCCCTTCCATTGCTCTGACTGGCAAAGGTTCCACAACTGCACTGAGCATTCATTTCCTGATGGGTTGTATCATAGTAGGGGAAAGGACATAGTGAAGAAAAGCTTGTGAATGTGGGTACCTTAGCCCGGCAACAGATGTCTATATATTGACTTGTGTGGAGAGATAGTTAAGATAGTGGTTTCCAGAACCCCCGTAGATATAGCTGGTTAATAGGCAGGACCAAAATGGAAGGAACATATTCTTGCGGTTACCATTCCACCAGAACTTATCTACTAAAACTGGGTACTGAAAACAAAACTGTTTCAACTGACCTATTCAACTCACTGGACCCATATCATCAGTTGCCAAAGTTATAATTTCCTCCAACACGCAAGCGCAACACCAGCTTGAACTTATATAGAATGTCCCAAGGTGCTTTAATGACTCAAAATTCACCGCTCTCCAGGGAAGAGAATTCCACACAGTACTAACCCTCTGAGAAAAAAGATTTCCTTATCTCAATTTTAAATGGGAGGCCTGTAATTTTTTTTAACTCTGTCCTCTCACTCTAGACTTTCCCAGAAGGGGAAACATTCTCTCAACATCCACCGTCAAATGCCCTCAGAATCTTATAAGTTTCAATAAGATCATCTTTCATCCTTCTAAACTCCAATGGGTATAGGCCCAATCTTTCCTCATATTAAAACCCCTGCATCCCAGGAATCAGTCAAGTGAAGCTTCACTGAGCTGCTTCTAATGCAAGTATATTCTTTCTTAAGTCAGGAGACCAAAACTGTACATTGTACTCCGCATGAGGTCTAACTAAGGCTCAATACAGCCATAGCAACACTCCCCTACTTTTATACTCAATTTCCCTTGCAATAAATGATGATGTTCCATTTGTCCTCCTAATCACTTGCATACTAATTTATCAGCATAGAATAGAATCATAGATTGGTATGGCACAGAAAAAGACCCTTCAGCTCAGCGTGTCTGCGTGACTCTTTCAAAAAACAATCCAGTTAGCTCCATTCTTGCGCTCTTTCCTATGCTTCTACATTTTTTTGTTCTTCAGGTATTTCTCGAATTCTCTTTGGAAGGCTGCTATTGAATCTGTATCCACCATCCCACCAGGCAGCATGTTCCATAGAATCCTAGAATCCCTACAATATAGAAGGAGGCCATTCAGCCCATCGAGTCTGTACCGACCACGATCCCACCCAGGCCCTATTCCCATAATCATAAGAACATAAGAACTAGGAGCAGGAGTAGGCCATCTGGCCCCTCGAGCCTGCTCCGCCATTCAATAAGATCATGGCTGATCTTTTCGTGGACTCAGCTCCACTTACCACCCGCTCACCATAACCCTTTATTCCTTTACTCTTCAAAAATTTATCTACCCTTGCCTTAAAAACATTCAATGAGGTAGCCTCAACTGCTTCACTGGGCAGGGAATTCCACAGATTCACAACCCTTTGTGTGAAGAAGTTCCTCCTCAACTCAGTCCTAAATCTGCTCCCCTTTATTTTGAGGCCATGCCCCCTCGTTCTAGTTTCACCTGCCAGTCAAAACAACTTTCTTCCTTCTATCTTATCTATTCCCTTCATAATCTTATATGTTTCTATAAGATCTCCCCTCAGTCTTCTGAATTCCAATGAGTATAGCCCCAGTCTACTCAGTCTCTCCTCATAAACCAATCCTCTCAACTCCAGAATCAACCGAGTGAAGCTCCTCTGCACCCACTCCTGTGCCAGTATATCCTTTTTCAAGTAAGAAGACCAAAACTGTTCACAATACTCCAGGTGTGGCCTCACCAGCACCTTATACAGCTGCAACATAACCTCGCTCTTTTTAAACTCTATCCCTCTAGCAATAAAGGACAAAATTCCATTTGCCTTCTTAATTACCTGCTGCACCTGCAAACCAACTTTTTGTGATGCATGCACAAGGTCAACCAGGTCCCTCTGCACAGCAGCATGCTGCAATTTTTTACCATTTATTCCTACCAAAATGGATAATCTCCCATTTACCAACATTGTACTCCATCTGTCAGACCCTCGCCCACTCACTTAGACTATCTACATCCCTTTGCAGACTTTCAGCATCCTCTGCACACTTTGTCTGCCACTCATCTTAGTGTCATCTGCGAATTTTGACACACTACATTTGGTCCGCAACTCCAAATCATCTATGTAAATCGTAAACAATTGTGGTCCCAACACTGATCCCTGAGGCACACCACTAGTCACTGATCGCCAACCAGAAAAACACCCATTTACCCCCACTCTTTGCTTTCTGTTAGTTAACCAATCCTCTGTTAATGCTAATACATTACCCGTAACACTGTGCACCTTTATCTTATGTAGCAGCTTTTGGTGCGGCACCTTGTCAAATACCATCTGGAAATCCAGATACACATCCACAAGTTCCCCATTGTCCACTGCACATGTAATGTTCTCAAAGAATTCCACCAAATTAGTCAAACATGACCTGCCCTTCATGAACCCATGCTGCGTCCTCCAAATGCGACAATTTATATCCAGATGTCTCGCTATTTCTTACTTGATGATAGATTCAAGCATTTTCCCTACTACAGAAGTTAAGTTAACCGGCCTATAGTTACCCGCCTTTGGTCTACCTCCTTTCTGAAACAGTGGCGTCACATTTGCTGTTTTCCAATCTGCGGGAACCACCCCAGAGTCCAGCCAATTTTGGTAAATTACCACTAGTGCATTTGCTATTTCTCCCGCCATCTCTTTTAGTACCCTGGGATGCATTCCATCAGGGCCAGGAGACTTGTCTACCTTTAGCCCCATTAGCTTGCCCAACACTACCTCTTTCGTGATTATGATAGTTTCTAGCCTTCTTGTCATCAATTTTTGGCATATTGTTTGTGTCTTCCACTGTGAAGACCAACAGAAAATACCTGTTCAATGCCTCAGCCATTTCCTCATTTCCAGTTATTACATTCCCCTTCTCAATCCCACACATTTATCCTGCTAATCCCCCTGACACTGGGGTCAATTTAGCATGGCCAATCCATCTAATCTGCACATGTTTGGTCGGTGGGAGGAAACCGGAGCACCCGGAGGAAACCCACGCAGACATGGGGAGAACGTGCAAACTCCACACAGACAGTGACCAGAATTGAACCTGGGTCCCTATTGCTGTGAGGCAGCAGTGCTAACCATTATGCCACCATGTTGCCCAGCATGCCATTCCAAATCCTAACCATTCACTGTGTGGAAAGGTTTTTCCTCCCTTGAGGAGTTGGAAGTGGGTGTTGGATGAGGGGACTATAGCTTACGTTGTTGGTACATGGACTTTCAAAATGTGCTTGATATTGTACACATCAAGTTTGATGGCAAAACTGAAGCGCATGGAATAAATGTTGGAACAGCATGAATACAAAACTGGGTAAGTGTTGGAATGATGTGGAGGTGCCAGCGTTGGACTGGGGTAAACACAGTAAGAAGTTTAACAACACCAGGTTAAAAAACAGAGTTGTGAATAGCTTTTTTTCCAGACTGGAAGGATTCTTTTAATAATCATCTTAAATCAGTGCCCTCTGGTTATCCACCATGCAGCCACTGAAGACAGTTTCTCTTTATTTTTTCGAACAATTCATGATTTTAAATACCTCTATCAATTCCACTCTTAACTTTGTCTGCTGTAAGGACAATTCTAGCTTATCTAATATACTTATGTAACTGTAATCAGTCAGCCTTGGAACAATTCTAGTAAATCTCTTCAGTATGTGCTCCAAGCTTTCACATCTTCTCTAAACTGTGGTGTTTAAAATTGAATGTAATACTCTAGCTGGGGTCAGGTTTTATGTAGGTTTAGCATCATTTCCCAGTTTTTGTGCTTCATACCTAAATTTATAAAGCCCAGAATCCCACAGATTTTGCTGAATAATTCGTTAACCTGCCCAGTCATTTTCAAAGATTTGTGTAAAATGACCGAGATCTCTCAGTTTTTGCACTCCCTTTAAAAAGTTCGCTCGTATTTTCTCTCTTCCTTCTTCCTTCCAAAACCTGCATTGAATATAATTTGTCATATATCTTCCCACCGAGCGACCCATCAATTTCCTCTCGAAGTCTATTATTATCTTCCTCATCATTTATTAGATTTCCAAGTTCCAGATCAACTGCAAATCTCAAAATTGAGCCTTGTACCCTTCCCCAAGTCCAAACTATTCATGTAAATCAAAACAGCAGTGATCCTAGTACTGAACCCTTAGAAAACCACTGCATACTTCCTTCCAATCTGGAAAAAAAGCTATTCACAACTCTGTTTTCCAACACTTAAAAAGTTTAACAACACCAGGTTAAAGTCCAACAGGTTTATTTGGTAGCAAAAGCCACACAAGCTTTCGAAGCTCTAAGCCCCTTCTTCAGGTGAGACTCACCTTCTTCAGGTGAGACTCACCTGAAGAAGGGGCTTAGAGCTTCGAAAGCTTGTGTGGCTTTTGCTACTAAATAAACCTGTTGGACTTTAACCTGGTGTTGTGAAACTTCTTACTGTGTTTACCCCAGTCCAACGCCGGCATCTCCACATCATTCCAACACTTACCCAGTTTTGTATTCATGCTGTTCCAACATTTATTCCATGGGCTTCAGTTTTGCCATCAAACTTGATGTGTACAATATCAAACACATTTTGAAAGTCCATGTACCAACAACGTAAGCTATACTCCCCTCATCCAACACCCACTTCCAACTCCTCAAAAAATGTAATCAAGTTAGCCAATTTTCCCTCAACAAATCCATGCTGCCTCTCTATTAGCCCATGTTTGTCCCAATGGTCAAATGCAAACGTGAGAGGAGGGTAGCGACACTGCCTCCTTTTCGTTCATAGAGCAAAAGAGGGTTGAAGAAAGAAAGATTTATATGGCAAAGACCACAGAGAAAAGGATTATTTTTTTCATGTGAGTCCAGTGTCCAGAATCGAAGTCCAATGGTGTATTTCTTCACAAGAAGTGGGAAGGTTGAACTAATGCTGGATAATTCATGTTTTCATTAGAGTTAAATTCCACAATGAGATTGGCATGCGGAGATGAGCCAATCTTATCAGCAATGGTACAGAGGTCTCATAGAAACAGCGTAAATGGGGGCCAGGCATTCAAACTGGGTCAAAGTATCTTTTCAGTGCTGCTGCTGCTAAGTGGAGAAATGACAGACTGAGCTATGGAGGGAGCAAGAGAGTATGAGTGGTTTTTCCAGCTGGAGATTCGTGTCACACAAGGCTGTTAAATGCCCCAGCTAGTTAAGAATTGAGGAAAGTTGCAGGGCTCTTTGTCCTAGCAGACTGGTTAAGTTTGGTTGGCAAATATGAGTTCAGAAATGCAGATGACCTTTATATAGTCCATTTTGAACATGGTCTCTGCAATCTACAGAGATGTTATTACAGGTCTCTTCAGAGATAGTGAGGTACCAATTTCATAGAATCCCTACAGTGCAGAAGGAGGCCTTTCGGCCCATTGAGCCTGTACTGACAACAATCCCATCCAGGCCCTACCCCTGTAACCCCACATATTTACCCTAGTCCCCCTGACACTAAGGGACAATTTAGCATGGCCAATCCACCTAAACCGCACATCTTTGGACTGTGGGAGGAAACCAGAGCACCCGGAGGAAACCCACGCAGACATGGGGAGAGCATGCAAATTCCACACAGTCACCCGAGGCTGGAAACCCACACGTGTCTGCATGGGTTTCCTCTGGGTTATGTTTCCTCCCATAGACCAAAAGACATGCTGGTTAGGTGAATTGGCCGTGCTAAAGTCTCCCTCAGTGTACCTGAACATGTACTGGAGTGTGGCGACTAGGGGATTTTCACAATAACTTTATTGCAGTGTTAATGTAAGCCTACTTGTGACACTAATAAATAATAACAAATAAAGTCAGTGTGGGTAGGGATGGCAAATTTTGTTCCCCAAAGGACATTAGTGAACCAGTTGGGTTTTTATGTCAATTTGCTAGTAATGTTCACCCTTACTGAGACTGGTTTTACAATTCCAGAATGATTTATTTAATTGAATTTGAACTCTCCAGTTGTTGTGGTGCAAATTGAACTCATATCTTTGGGTCATTAATCCAGGCCTTTGGATTACTAGACCAGTAACATAACAACTATGACATAATTCCCTATTGCCCATTATCTTAAAGACATGTAGCAGGTCATCCCCTCCTCCCACCCCAAGCCCTAGTTTGGCCAGCTCACCCTAACTCTCCCTTTGGTACCATCCCTGCAAACCCTCCCTGCACCCTGCCACAGGAGGAAGGGGTAAACAAAAAGGTCTGGCACACCTCCAAAGGGGCCGTTCAGAATGCCAATTAAAATACTATGAAAGTAGCTCATCCTGCTACAGTCAGGACCATGAAAACCAGAGCTTTAAAAAAAAGAAACACGATGTCGAAATGTCTCATATTGTACAAAATTAGCATAAACAAGATCAAAGTATGCAGTCATTTTCACTGCTTTATGCAGTTCTTCAAAGTCTGTAACTGTAATCTAATCATCCTCTAGGAACCCATTTCACCCCAAGCCACAGGTAACTGCTATTAAAGTGAAAAACTGAATGAAATTTATATTCTGTATCGAATTTGAAACAGCCAGACAGTAGCAGGGACAGTTTCTTTATTGTGTACACTAATTAGCGTCATACTCCAACATTCATGAAAGGGATTGACACGCTGGGATTCCATTCCTTGCTGCTTCCTAACAAGCTGTTTCCAAGACTGGCAAATATCGCAAACACAGGGAGACAATCATCAGTCTCCGAGGAAACCAAAGCATCCAACTCTTCTGACCTCTGCTGCTATAGTAACAAAACTGGTCAACAGAGTGCGTGCTAAAGGCAGATCAATGGGACTGAGATGCTGAAAGATGACATCTGTTTAATCTGTCTTCTATTGCTCATGTTTCGTTTCTAAAGGCAAGATTTAAACTTCAATGCATTCACTATGTACACTTGTGATGCAAACAACTGTAGACACGACTAGCAATTGGCCTTTTAAGATGTAACAAAGCCTTCCTAAAGTATACTAGGCACTCAAAACTACGATCAATAAATTCTCAGCAACAACCGAAAATCACAAACCTCATTTTAACAATGCATGTAAACCAATAGACAGCATCAAATCCAGAGTTTTCAATGAGCTGGTATATAAATAGAGATTTCAGTCTGGAGCTTTTCTTTATCATGAAGCAATGCAAGGTGGTTGTAGCTGACTGGTGGGTGGGGAAAGGAAGATAGGAGGTACATTTGATTTATCAATATGAACAGCCTACCTATCCCTGTATCATATATAGACAAATTCTATGTACAGCTGTTCCAGGATCTGTTCACAATCAAAGGAACAAATGAACTGAGCCTATTAAGAAGAGCAGAATTCTCTTTGCGCCATTTCGTCAAATAATGAGGGAATAGTTCTCCATAATTTAAGACGTTCCCCCAGATAAAGCCATGATCCACAAGACTAAGAAAGAGTAATCCTCAAATTTGCAGTTTGGGCAGTAATCCATTGAAGAGGACTTGGCCACTCACTGGACCTGCCCAGTTATCATCCCTCTGGTTAAACTCTACATCAAGATTGTTCCACATTAAGATGTTCTGACATTGAACAATGTTAAAATTGCAGCGCCGTGCTTAGACCGATGAAAGTACCCAGGATCTATAAAGCAGAGCCACTATCCATTAGCATACATCTTTGCGAAGTATAATATCTTCAGATTAAAGTGGCTTTTCTTTATTGAACAATCAACTTGACTACCATTAAATGTTGCTGCCCAAAATAATAAATAAATGTTTGTCAAAAATATTCTGACAGCTGTTACCTTCTAGTACATCTTACATGTGGAGTACCGGACTATTACTAGTTGCAAAGCTCGCGTGAAGCCAGAAGTAGTAATAACAAACTAGTAACTACTTCTTTTCATTTTTACTGATAATTTATGATTCTGAAATTCCATTTTAAAGGATGCAATTTGATCCTGTCTTTTCTCCTCATAATTGTTATTAACTTCACCAACAAACTAAACCTTAGGGTAATCACAGAAACACAGAATAGTTGCATCACAGAAGGACACATTCATCCCAATGTGTTGTGCCAGCTCTCTCCAAGAGCAACTCCGTTAGTTCTGACCCCCAGCGTTTGCCCTATGGCTCTGCAATTTATTTTCTCTTTTCAGATAATTATCCAATACTCTTCTGAAAGTCACAATTGAATCTGCCTACTCCACTCTCTCAGGCAGTGCATTAAACATCCTAACCACTCACCGCGTAAAAAAGATATTTTCCTCAGGTCATCTTTAGTTCTTTTTTCCAGGCAACTTAAATCAGTGTCCTTTGATTCTCGATCCTTCTGTCAATGGGAACAGTTTCACTCTTATCTACTCATTAAACCTCCGCTCAACCTTCTCCAAGAAGACCAGCCCCAGCTTCTCCCTCACCCTTGGAATATTTCATATCAATCTTTTCTGCATCCTCTCTCATCATTCCTAAAGTGTGGTGTCCAGAATTGGACACGATACTCCAGCTGAAGACAAACCAGTATTTTCTCATGGTTCACCATAACTTTTGTACTCAATGCTTCTCTTGGTCCAGGATCCTGGAAAGCTTATTAAATGTTTTCTCAACCTGCACTTCCGCATTCAACAATCTGCACACTCCAAGTCCCTCTGTCCCTGCACCCTGCTTAGAAATGTACCCTGTATTTTATATTGCCTCTCCTCATTCTTCATCCCAAACTCTATTACTTCAATCTCCTCTACATTAAGTTTCATCTGCAATATATCTGCCTATCCTACCCGTCTACGCCCTCTTGAAGTCTATCCTCCTCACAGTTTGCAAGATTTCAAGCTTTGCATCAGCTGCAAATGTTGTAATTGTGCCCTGCACACCCAACTATTTGGCCATTAAGCAGAGAGCAAGAAAAGCAGATATCCGAATACCAATCCCTGGAGAACCCACACTATAAACCAGTCTCAAAACAATTCACCATGGCTCTCTGCTTCCTGTCACTCACTCAAGCCAACGATATCTCCATTCTGCCACTGTCCTTTTGAACTTTAACTTTGATGACAAGTCTGTTATGTGGCATTTTACAAAATTCATTTGGAAGTCCAAATACACCACATCAATCACATTACCCTCTCTGTTACTTCATCAATATAATTAATCCAGTTAGCTAAACACAAAACAAAAACATCGCCTCCCCCAATTAATTGGCTCACCCCCAATTAATTATTTTCACTCTGGATTTTTCCCTGTACTCTTCCACAGCCAAATTAAACTTTATGATATTATGATCACTGTCTCCTAAATATTCACCTACTGACACTTGAACCATTTGACTGCTGCATTCCCTAGAACCAGATGTTTCCTTCTTCATTGGACCAGAAACATGCTGATCAAAATTCTCCTGAACACACTCTAGAAACTCTTCTCTATCTCTGCTCTGTACACCATGGCCACCCCAAACTTTACTGAGGAAAATTAAAAACCACATTATAACTGTATAGTTTTAGCACCTCTTTAATTTTCCTGCAAATGTGTCCCTCTGTATCTTCCCCACTAGTCAGCAGCCTATAAAATACAGCTAATAGTGTAATGTTACCTCTATTGATTCTGGCTCTAACCAAGCAGATTCTGTCCTTGACTCCTTTAGGACATATTCTATCTTAAACAGTGTAATATGCTCCTTAATCAATATATTGTCACCCTTTATTTCCTACCTTATCTTTTCTGAATACCTTACATCCAGAAATATTTAGTATCCAGCAGAGTCCTTTTTTGAGCCAGATCTCTGCTTTCTCCACAATATTATCTGTAGTTACAGCTCACCAACATCATTCACCACATTCTGTGTTCACTTACAATGCACAGTACTTTAAACCTTACTGCATTCCATATTACTTTGATTCCATTTAATGGGCAGAATTTTCCATTTGTTTGACTAAGTGCATTGGCAGGTAGTTCTGGCTGCACCCTTCCCGCTGTTCGGAATGGCAGGAACCCGTGACTGATTCTGCACTTGGAAGTTCATTAATCATCACAGGCAAGCATCTGGCTGATTCACCTGATGGGTCAGGAGCTGATTCATCCGCCTGCCATTAGTTGGTAAGTTCAAAGGTCCCGGTGCCATATGTAAATGCCAGGCTAACGCACTCATAACTCTCTCTCCAGCCCACTGCCTTCAGGAGAATCTTCAACATGTCAGGAAGATCTCTCTCCTTTGTAACTGACTTGGATGCTGTCCATTGTAGTGGCACCAACAAGTGAGTCTGTGTCTCAATACAGGGCCTTGTAGTCCACCAGAGTGGTCTTCCCACACTGCCCCATACTCTTCCTGGACTGAACCAATGTTACTTTGTTTTTGCTGGATGCCATTGCTCTGGGACCTCAAATGGTGCCCAAACTTAATCTAGCTTTCAGTACACCGTATTATTCTTTTATAATTGATTATTCCTATCATAGAGACCATAATGTCATAATCAAAAGACAAATATCAATATTGCAGCTCTGATCGTGTCTGAGCGACATGGTGGCACACTGGTTAGCACTGCTGCCTCACAGCACCTCACAGGTTTGATTCCAGGCTTGGGTCACTGTCTGTGCGGAGTCTGCACTTTCTCCCTGTGTCTGCGTGGGTTTCGTCCAGTTGCTCTGGTTGCCTCCCACAGTCCAAAAGATGTGCAGGTTAGGTGTATTGGCCGTGCTAAATTCGCCCTCAGTGTACCCAAACAGGCGCCGAAGTGTGGCAACTAGGGGATTTTAACAGTAACTTCATTGCAGTATTGAGGTAAGCATACTTGTGACACCAACAAATAAACTTTAAACTTGTCAGCGTTTAATGCACCCTTGTCAGGCTCCAGCTTCCCAGCTCTTGGTTTTCCCTCTGTCTTGCATTTTTTGTCATCCTCCTCCACCTCCTTGCCCTCTGCCTTCCACCATGCCTCTTTGTCCTTCTCCCATTGCCCCTGCACAACCTTTCTTCCCAACTGCCCCCCTAGTGTCTTCCCTTACCCCCCCCCCCCCCCGACCCTTACTCAGCCTTCCTTCCGCACTGCTCCCCTTGCCTTCATCAATTCCACCCTCACCTCACATCCATCCCCAGGCAAACTTCAAGTGGGTCAAAGTGGAGGCTGCATGAGTCCTGCAGCACAGTGCTGTCCAGACAGACAACGGTGTCAGGCACCAGGAGCAGAAAACCCCTACATTTCCCAACCCCAGGCACAGTACTGGGCAGAGTTGGTCAAAGTGGAAGCTATATGAATCCCGCAGCACAGTGGTGTCATTACAGAGAACGTCGGCATGGAGCAGAAGGGCACCACTGTACAGCCCCAGGAGTGTGGCGTCGAGTGTAACAAGAGTGGTGCAGCGTTATAGTAGGTACACTATGTATGTTGCACTCAGCTCGAAGTCACAAGTGAACTGAGGTCTGACTTTGTGCATGCCACTCATTTTCAAATGGATGTGAGGCAACAAAATTTCCCACTGGCGTGACATTGGAAAGCGTGAGGAGATTCCAGCGAGCAGCTGTTTTAATGAACATTCACGAAATGCAAATGATTGCGAATTGCATTCACGCCACCGGGCAGCGGGAATAATGAGCTGCCATTAACCCACCATTGGGAGAATTGCAAACTGTTTACTACGCTTGCTTGCTGCAAAATTCTCCACTCCCACTCGCCATGAAACCCACCTTGGGCAGAATGGAAAATTCCACCCAACACTCTCCATGGGCATTCAACTCCTCCAGAATAATGGTCACCAGTGGGACTCTGCTTGCTGTCTTCATTCGAGATGAAACCACTCTCAAGCTCCAGTGTGGTGAGGTAGCCTGCCAGCTTTTTTACAATTGGCTCCAAGGAGCAGGTCTTGGCTTTTGCATCACAATCAAAGCCCAGATTGAAGAGCAATACATTTCGGACATACTTCGATGCACATAGGACAGCCAATTAGCTTCTCACCCATAGCAGTGACCGTAATGAGCTTATTCTGTAACTTTGGCAGCACAATAAACCTGTTGGACTTTAACCTGGTGTTGTGAGACCAATTACTGTGCTTACCCCAGTCCAACGCCGGCATCTCCACATCTTTGTTATGATGTACACCTGGACTGTATCAAACAGCTCCCTTGAAATGTACTCCTCAGGCACTTGGAAGGTGATTTGCGGCCCAAGAGTCGGGTGAAACTTGCTGAAAATTATTTCCCACTCTAGTGCTATCTATCTCTCCCGATTTTTTGTGCATCTTGTTTTTCTCTTTCCTATTATCTCTTGGTTTCCATCCCCCCTGCCATGTTAGTTTAAATCCTCCCCACTAGCAGTAGCAAACCACTTCACAAGGGCAGTAGTTCAAGCTCTGTTCAAGTGCAACCCATCTCGGCTGTCTTTCCCTCCCCAGATTCACTGCCAAAGTCAATAGAGATGAAAAACATTTTAAATAAAATGTAACATTTATTTTTGTGAAAACTCTATTGCCACATATTGCCAACAGTGCTCAGATCATATTTTTTAATGCCATTTGACATCCTTTATTTGGCTCAGCAGTTTTTGCCCCCCCCCCAATATCTTTCCTGAAATGGTGACCCTTTGCTCAAGGCACTGCTTCCCTTAAGTATCTTGTCCCATGTGGCCATTATCAATTTAGAAGTCGAGACAGAGTGCAGTGCCGGGAGACTTCTTCACTGAGCCTCAGCTGTCCTCATACAACCTCCACATGCACACATGTACTTCCAGAAAGAGCCACTGGCTATTTCTCTGGAGCTGGAATCCTGACCAATTTTCCTTTCCCTACAAATTATAGCACCACTGCTGTCACTCTGTTGGTGATTATCCAACTCAACAGTCACCAGGTCAAATCTGGTGTTTGTGTTTCAGCTACTCATTCACATAAACTCACTCATCCCCTTTGGAAGGAGTGAGGGATTCCCATGTACGGTCTGACAGTTATGAAGGATAGAAATTGAGCCAATCTTTACGCACTTAATCCAAACTTTCAGACTGTTCCCATTTGTAGGGGAAGGAATGAAACCCCAGTTATTGCCCACTATTTGCATATGACTTAATACAATTAATGGAATCCTTTCCCACTCTTTAAATAGAAATTAGAGTTTAAATATACAATCCAAAATTTCAAAACAAACTAAATCAAATATTCTGTACAAGGCATTGCATTGTAATATTCCCCTCCTTTAGAATCCCTAATCATTTCTTCACATATGCATTTTTGTTAAAATGATCCAATATCCACCCACTTAATTTCAGAGATTTCCTTTCTCTTTAGCATTTGCTTTAAGACAGCAAGGTCAATCCGTAACCTTTTCTGATTCACACTTTTCACTGAGTGTACATTATGCAACAAGGAACCATTATCCACATAACATTCAGTGGGTACACAATCTTCAGTATGCCCACTGTACAGAATCTCACTTTAAAAATCTGACAATAGGATCCCATATTCTCTGTCTCTCAAGAGAAGTCTCACAACACCAGGTTAAAGTCCAACAGGTTTATTTGGTAGCACAAGCCACAAGCTTTCGGAGCGCTGCTCCTTCATCAGGTAAGTGGGAGTTCTGTTCCCCAGTCCAACAACGGCATCTGCACATCATGGCTCCCAAGAGAACCCAGAGCACAAAATGTCTGAACCCAAAGTACTTTTTAACAATCCTTTTTATTTTCTTAGCTGCCCAAGCTAAATAAAGGACAATATTCCTTCCCCATTCTCAGCCATCAGCAATATTATGAAACCAGCTGCACTGGAGTACTCCTCAAGAAGTTTAGCATGCGAAGCATCGCTAAAAATATCCTTTGGGTCACTTAAGGGTGGGAACTTAAATCTGGATAAATGCACATTTAACTTTCTTAATGTTTCATTTGTCCTTAAAGCATACTTTACTTTAGAATGTTTCATCATAGTACTGAACTACATCACATTGAAACTAGCATTTTGAAATAAAACAGGAAGTGCTGGAGGGTCTCAGCAGGTCTGACAGAGATAACCTTTCGAATTTGGATGGCCCTTCGTCGGAGCTGAAGACAAAGAAAATAGGACAAGATTTATACTGTAAGGGTGAGGGGGGGTTGTGTGATTGACCAAGATGTCATGGATGGAAAGACAAAAGGAATATAAATGGTGGTGATTAAGGCTGAGAATGGTGCTAATATTGTCCATCAAGAGATCAGAATGTGTAAATGTGCATTCCTTTTGTCTTTTTGTCTGTGGCATCTTGGTCAATTGTACAACACCCTCCCCCCCCCCCCCCCCCCCCCCGATTATCCAAATTTGAAACATTAGCTCCATTCTCTCTCCATAATTCTGTCAGGCCTGCTGAGATTTTTCAGCATTTTCTGTTTTTGATTCAGATTCCGGTATCCGCAGTATTTTACTCTTATTATAGTAAAAGTTTTGAACTGGGGGAGAAGGGATGAGAAGGGACTTGGCTGGACAGCGCTGCTAGAGGATAAATCAGTGGAAAACTATTGGGAAGCACTAAAAGGCAAGGTCTTGGGTCTAAAGAGATCAAGGGATATGGGAAGAAGGGGGGATCAGGATATTGAATTCGATGATCAACCATGATCAAAATGAATGGTGGGCAGGCTCAGAGGGCCGAATGGCCTACTCCTGTTTCTAGTTTCTATGTTTCTATCTGGTCTAGTTTAAATGCACAACCAGTTCAACAGGCCAGCCAAGCATCACAATTGCTCTGTCACAGATGGGGAGGTAACACTCTCCAAACAGAATTATTGGTTTAAAGTTATTCCAGAACGACTTTGCTCGATATCTAAACCAACATACTTAAAAACCTCACAAGTCTGGGCTCCCAATTTTAAATTTTTCTCTCATCTTATTCATAACGCATTTCCCAAATTCCGCAGTAAAACCCCATTGGAAGTCAACGTGCATCATGCAGAGATGCCTGCACATTTTCTTTATTATGCTAATAAAACATCGCGGGCGCAGCTTTTCATTGAATGCAACTTCTCTTCAGCAAAAAAGATCTCACCAAAACAATGCCGTACTCTGAAAGCATCATTCAGGCCATAGACAAACTTGTTTAGTTTACAGTTTTTCTTCTGCATTTGCTGCCTCTTTTGGGCAGTTTCAGAAACATTTGTCTCTGAACTGAGCTGCTCTATAGAAATGCAATTTTTACGTTAATTGACCTAGATTCCCGTAAGCGGCCAAATGAGTTAGAAGGAGTTTTAACGTTACTTTTCCAGCTGTGGGAGAAGCTACTTAGCATCTGTAGCAACCAGTTGCTCTTCAAAATCCCTAGCACTAGCCTCGCTTTAGCCTTATAAGTCACATTAGCAAAGGTGAATTTGCATCAAAAATGCCCATGTGACAATGCAGGTTGTCCCTTATCTGATCCCTCAGAATGAACTCCAAATTCTCTCTAACGATCTAACACGGAGACTGTTTTGCCTCTCCCTCCTCTTGAGTTTATCTTCAAGTTTATCAGCAGCCACCAAAACTTCATGATCATGAGGACTTCTGCTTCTAGTTCTGCTTCTATGGGTGGCACGGTGGTTAGCACTGTTGCCTCCCAGTGCCAGAGACCCGGGTTCGATTCCCGGCTTGGGTGACTGTCTGCGGAGTTTGCCCATTCTCTCCATGTCTGCGTGGGTTTTCGCCGGGTGCTCTGGTTTCCCCCCACAATCTGAAAGATGTGCTGGTTAGGTGCCATGCTAAATTCTCCCTCAGTGTACCCGAACAGGTGCCAGAATGTGGCAACTAGGGGATTTTCACAGTAAATTCATTGCAGAGTTAATGTAAGCCTATTTGCGACACTAATAAATAAAATCTGGACTGATCTGTGACACTTATTTCAGTGTCCAATCTATTCAAAATAAGGATTCTCCTTTCACTTTTCCGTCAACCAGGACTATTACCTATTGCACCACTGGAGGCTCTTCATTTATTTACTGATGCAAGAGTTAATTCCAGACCCACTGATATAATTGCACAATTTCTTACTCTCCACTCTTTCCCTTCATTCTGCCAATCCAAGGACCTCACATCTTGGCCATCATATTGATCATTCAACAAATATTTAAACTTTCCAATAGTTTTTGCTGCGATATCTCACAATTGTCGTACCCCTCTATTCATTATACTCCTCTGGAATATACATCACCCTTGTACTCAATTTGAACAGTTGGATTGTAGATATGATTGCTCTGTCATGTGTGTCACGATCAGTCATATTACCACTATCCAGTCCCTAATCCAGCTCAATCTGTTCCTCAGGGCCCTCAACACAAGACACATAATCATTTCAGGTACAAGGTGCTTATTTATTTCTACCTGTCTCTCAGGTCCACAATTTTGTAATGAATTCCAGGTCATTTCCATTCCCCTTGACCCCCTATTTTAGAATACACTTAATAACCCAAATTAAATTCTGTCTCAGATGGTCTTATACGATGTCTCAGTGCTCTCTAAATTTTCTCTGAGATCTCGGCAGTGATAAAAGGCCGTTTCCCTCCATGTGAAGCAGTCAAATGTACAGTAAAAAGCAGAACTACCGGTACTACCTTCTTGCTCAGGGCAACTAACTCACAGCACAGATGGCAATTGGGATTTTGCCCACAGACTAATTGATAGGGACTATACGCCGCAATCATCCAGCCTAAATTCTTTATATGACTCAGTCATGTTGTCAACTTGCAGTCTGGTTTATCAGCAAACATTTTATACAGAATAGAGTCCACTGCTGAAAGGACTTCGAGCTGCGATATTGATGATCATGATGTTCATATTTTTATATGTCACTAAACTTTCTTTCTTTATCAGTCAGAATCTTCGCTGGTGTCTCAAGTTTGCTCCCTAACTGCTTCTCCACGATTTTGTCATTAATTAATGTCCTTTTTTAAATATGGTGACAGGAAGATTAAATCTTGTCGCCAGGTCGATGAAATGTGGAATAAAAATATTTCTTGTAGGTAGTTGTCTAGGTGGGGGGGTCTTTGATTATGCTGGCTGCTTTTCCGAGGCAGTGGGAAGTGTTAATGGAGTCAATGGATGGGAGGCTGGTTTGCGTCATGGGCTGGGCTACGTTCACAACCCTTTGTAGTTTCTTGCGGTCTTGGACAGAGCAGGATCCATACCAGGCTGTGATACAACCAGAAAGAATGCTTTCTCTGGTACATCTGTAAAGGTTGGTGAGAGTCATAGCAGACATGCCAAATTTCCTTAGCCTCATGAGGAAGTAGAGGTGTTGGTGGGCTTTCTTAACTATAGCGTCGGCATGGAGGGGTCATGACAGGTTGTTGATGATCTGAACACATAGAAACTTGAAGCTCTCGATCATCTCCACTTCATCTCCTTTGATGTAGAGATCCACTACGTTTCTGAAGTTGGTGACTATTTCCTTCGTTTTACTGACATTGAGGGAGAGATTATTGTCATCGCACCACTTCACCAGATTCTCTCTCTTTCCTGTACTCCATCTCAACATTGTTTGCGATCCGACCCACTACATGGTGTCATCAGCAAACTTGAAAATGGAGTTGGAGCGGAATTTGGCCACACAGTCATAGCTGTAGAAGCAGTATAGTACGGGGCTGAGGACCAACATTGCGGGGCACCAATGTTGAGGATAATCATGGAGGAGGCGTCATAGAATCCTTACAGTGCAGAATCAGGTTATTTGGCCCATTGAGCCTGCACCGACCACAATCCCACCCAGGTCTTATCCCTGTAACCCCAATGATTTACCCTACTAGTCCCCCTGACACTAAAGGGCACTTTAGCATTGCCAATCAACCTGGCCCACACATCTTTGGAGTGTTGGAGGAACCCGGAGCACCCAGAAGAAACCCACGCAGACATGGGGCGAACGTGCAAACTCCACATGGACAGTGACCCATGGCCAGAATTGAACCTGGGTCCTTGGCGCAGTGAGGCAAGAGTGCTAACCACCATGCCCTATGCAGCCTCATTACGGAGCTTTACTGATTGTGGTCTGTGGGAGGAGAGGGAGGAGTTATGCCCTAGGCCACAGCGTTTGGAGATGAGTTTTGTTCGGAGCTGTAGTCAATAAAAAGGAGTCTGACAAAGTGTCCTTATAACCCAGGTGTTCCAAGGTTGACTGTAGGACCAGGGAAATGGTGTCTGCTGTGGACCTTTTGGGGCAATAGATGAATAGTGGATCCAGGCAATCTGGGAGACTGGAGTTAATGTGTGCCATGACTAAATTTTCGAAGTACTTCGTGATGCTGGATGTCAGAGCCACCGGGTGGTAGTCATTAAGGCACACTGCCTGGCTTTGTTTTGGCATGCAATTCACTACATTATCACTACAAATCACACCTGAACCATCTATTAATTGTTCCATGATTCATTCTACCATTATTTTTACTCCAATTCTTTCTTCTGATGTAACAGTGAAATCTGCCAAACATGCTTTCATCCCCATTCTGTCTGTCTTCAATCGAAGATTGTATTGACAGCTGCAGCTAGTATCTGGACCATTTTGGAATCTGGTATTCATTGAGTCTTCGATTATTTGTGTCACTGCAGAATGGCTCATTTGTTCCATGAAGATTGAAGGATAGGACTGTTGCCCCAGAAATTATTTTAAGGCAACTGGCATCTGATTGAATAGGGTTTCCTTCTCTGAGAACCAAACACCAATTAGAACCAGATGTCTGCCCATTTGAAAAAGCGTTAATTTAAATTGAATTTTGTCCATCTTTTATACAATTTGAGGAAGTCTATGCATTTTCTGAAATCTATCAAATTCTGACCATGCCTGATAGGTGTTTAACAATCTTCTTTCTTGTAGATGTCATCCAAAATCTCTTAAAGTTGGTTCAAATCTTCGTCATTATTCAATGGTACGCACTCATCTCATAAAATACTTTATCTCTGATTTTACTTCTTATGAGAAGCGACAACGCTGAGGCAATTACTTGTTTCTTTAACCCATGTCCACCTACCCACTTCACTCTTCTGCTGGTCGTATGGTTCAGACACCGACATCATCAGAGGGTAATCATTATGCCAGCAATTTACATTTGGTATTTTTGCCATTTTCCACAACAGTCACTAGGATTTTCATAGAATCATAGAATCCCTACAGTGCAGAAGAGCCCATTTGGGCCATCGAGTCTGCACCAACTCTTTGACAGGTATCTTACCTCGGCTCTCTTTCCCCACTCTATTCCTGTAACCCCACAATTACCACGGCTAATACATCTAACCTTGGGACACTAAGAGCCCGATTTTATCATCATCAAGTTTCGCCCGTTTTCGGGCGCGTAAACTTGATAAAGTCGGGCGTGAGGGATGTAGCGCAATCTGCACCCGCCTCCGCGCCGGCTCCCCCCTTTACCAAGGCCCGAAAATGGCCGCGATTGGGACCGGGCCTGAAACAGGCACAACGGCCATTTAAATGCATTTGCATACATTTAAATTGACTTGATGGGCTGCACGCCCAATCTTACCGGCACTTCCCCCTTTACCATTGCGTTCACCCATCCAGAATCAGTGTGAAATAGACATGCTCTACAAAAGTCCGATTCGGACGCTTCAGTTAGTGAGGAGGTAAGTGCCCAGCGTCCGACACCTCTCTTCTTGAGAGCGGTGCGGAGTGGGAAGGTTGGGTCCGCTGCCACTCTGCCTGAGATCAGTGGGGGGGGAATGGGGCGATCCACTGCCACTCTGCCTGAGATCAGTGAGGGGGAAGGGGGGGGGGTTTCTGCCACTCTGCCTGAGATGGGTGGAGGGGAGGGGGGGAGGGGCCTGCAATCGGTCTGGGTGGCAGAGGGGGTGGGGGGGTAAGGGGGTCAGTAATGTTGGGGGGGTTGGGCAATGTATGTGGGCCAGGGGGAGGCATTATCCGGCCCGGGAGCGATGTGGCAGGGGAGCCGCATTCTATCTTTTTTTTCTGCGCATGTGCAGTTGAGGGCACTGATCGAAGCTGCAGGATTTCGGGCGCGTTGGGCCCCGCCCACAGGCTCCTGTAGCACGATTCGGAATTGCTGATATTTTTTCATATGGCGGCGCCTGAGAACTGGTCTAAAAATCGGATCTGAAACACTCCCAGTTTCAAGTCCGCCCAGCACTTAGAATCAAAATGATAAAATAAGGCCCTAAAGGCCAATTTAGCATGGCCAGCCAACCTAACCTGTACATCTTTGGATTGTGAGAGGAAACTGAAACACTCGGAAGAAACCCATGCAGACACAGGGAGAACGTGCAAACTCCACATAGACAGTCCCCGAAGCTGGAATTGAACCCGGGTACCTGGCACTGCGAGGCAGCAGTGCTAACCACAGTGCCACCATGCTGCCCTAAATTTTAGTTTACTGTCCAAAAGAAAATCTTTTAGTTTCTAACCTTTACCTTTAGGCAACCATTCTTGCCTGCTTGTTATAATCTAGAAAGCTATAAAGGATAGAACTGGAGCCGGCAGGAACTGAAGAATGTAGATTGCGGGCAGATGTTTGAGGGCAAATCAACATCTGGCATGTGGGAGGCTTTCAAGTGTAAGTTGATAGGGATTCAGGACCGGCACATTACTGTAAGGATGAAGGATAAGTATGACAATTTTTGGGAACCTTGGATAACGAGAGGTATTGTGAGCCGAGTCAAAAAGAAAAAGGATGCATTTGTCAAAGCTAGGGGGCTGGGAACACACGAAGCAAGTGTGGAATACAAGGAAAGTAGAAAGAAACTTCAGCAAGGAATGAGGGCTAAAAGGGGTCACGAAAAAGCATTGACCAGCAGGATTAAGGAAAATCCCAAGGCTTTTTCATAGAAATCATAGAAACCCTACAGTGCAGAAGGAGGCCATTCGGCCCATCGAGTCTGCACCGACCACAATCCCACCCAGGCCCTACCCCCACATATTTACCCGCTAATCCCTCTAACCTACGCATCTCAGGGGCAATTTTTAACCTGGCCAATCAACCTAACCCGCACATCTTTTATACATGTATAAAGAGCAAGAGGGTAGCCAGGGTGAGAGTTGGCCCACTCAAGGACAAGAGAGGGAATCTATGCGTGGAGCCAGAGCAAATGGGCAAGGTATTAAATGAGTACTTTGCGTCAGTATTCACCAAAGAGAAGGACTTGGTGGATGATGAGTCTGGGAAAGGGTGTGTAGATAGTTTGAGTCATGTTGAGATCAGAAAAGAGGAGGTATTGGAGTTCTTGAGAAACATTAAGGTAGATAAGTCCCCAGGGCCTGATGGGATATACCCCAGAATACTGAGGGAGGCAAGGGAGGAAATTGCTGGGGCCTTGAGAGAAATCTTTGTATCCTCACTGGCTACAAGGGAGGTCCCAGAGGATTGGAGAATAGCCAATGTTGTTCCTTTGTTTAAGAAGGGTAGCAAGGATAATCCAGGTAATTACAGGCCAATGAGCTTTACATAAGTGGTAGGGAAATTATTGGAGAGGATTCTTCGAGACAGGATTTATTCCCACTTGGAAATAAGCGGATTAGTGAGAGGCAACATGGTTTTGTGAAGGGGAGGTCATGTCTCACGAACTTGATCGAGTTTTTCGAGGAAGTGACGAAGATGATTGATGAGGGTAGGGCAGTGGATGTTGCCTACATGGACTTCAGTAAGGCTTTTGATAAGGTCCCTCATGGCAGACTGGTGCAGAAGGTGAAGTCACACGGGATCAGAGGTGAGCTGGCAAAGTGGATACAAAACTGGCTCAGTTAAAGAACAGTAACAGTTTTAACAACACCAGGTTAAAGTCCAACAGGTTTATTTGGTAGCAAATGCCATTAGCTTTCGGAGCCCTGCTCCTTCCCTTCTCCTACAGCCAGCGAGACTTTAAGACTTGATTAGCTTTAAGACTTGATTAGCTGTAAAGATTCGCATTCTAATCAGTATTCTGTAAATTGATTTTGTGTCTCTGTGTGCCTCGTTTGGGAGCAGATATCCACTCCATCTGACGAAGGAGCAGCGCTCCGAAAGCTAATGGTATTTGCTACCAAATAAACCTGTTGGACTTTAACCTGGTGTTGTTAAAACTGTTACTGTGTTTACCGCAGTCCAACGCCGGCATCTCCACATCAGTTAAAGAAGACAAAGGGTTGCAGTGGAAGGGTGCATTTCTGAATGGAGGGCTGTGACAAGTGGCATTCCTCAGGGATCAGTGCTGGGACCTTTGCTGTTTGTAATATATATAAATGATTTGGAGGAAAATGTAACTGGTTTGATTAGTAAGTGTGTGGATGACACAAAGGTTGGTGGATTTGCAGATGGCGATGAGGACTATCAGAGGATACAGCAGGATACAGAACATTTGGAGACTTGGCGGAGAGATGGCAGATGGAGTTTAATCCAGACAAATGAGAGGTAATGCATTTTGGAAGGTCTAATACGGATAGGAAATATACAGTAAATGGCAGAACCCTTAAGAATATTGATAGGTAAAGGGATCTGGGTGTACAGGTACACAGGTCACTGAAAGTGGCAGCGCAGGTGGAGAAGGCATACAGCATGCTTGCCTTCATCAGCTGGGGCACTGAGTTTAAAAATTGGCAAGTCATGTTGCAGCTTTATAGAACCTTAGTTAGGCCGCACTTGGAATATAGTGTTCAATTCTGGTCACCACACTACCAGAAGGATGTGGAGGCTTTGGAGAGGGTACAGAAAATATTTACCAGGATGTTGCCTGGTATGGAGGGCATTAGCTATGAGGAGAGGTTGGAGAAACTTGGTTTGTTCTCACTGGAACGAAGGAGGTTGAGGGGTGATCTGATAGAAGCCTACAAGATTAAGAGAGGCATGGACAGAATGGATAGTCAGATGTTTTTCCCAGAGTGGAAGAGTCAATTGCTAGGGGGCACAGGTTTAAGGTGCGAGGGGCAAGGTTTAAAGGAAATGTACGAGGCAGATTTTTTACACAGAGGGTACTGGGTGCCTGGAACTTGTTGCCGGGGGAGGTAGTGGAAGCGGATACGCTAGTGACTTTTAAGGGGCGTCTGGACAAATACATGAAGAGGATGGGAATAGAGGGCTATGGTCTGCGTAAGGGTAGGGGGTTTTAGTTAAGTCAGGCAGCATGGTCGGTGCAGGCTTGGAAGGCTGAAGGGCCTGTTCCTATGCTGTAATTTTCTTTGTTCTTTGTTCAATCTTTACTCTTTTCTTAGCAATTATGTTCAGAGATACACATTACAAGCATGCACCCCCTCACCCCATAACCACAGTTTCAGTCAGTTCTTTTTTATAGGAATGTAAGTGAATCTCCAGTTCTTACCCACCACCTGCATACAAATGAATATAATTAATTTACAATTGGCTGACTTGAAATTAATTTATCCCCCTCGGGCTTTATTTTAATTGTTGAAATATTTATTTCCTCTCCCAACACAAATATTGCAGTAACATGAAAGGGTTTACGTGGAATGTCTTATCATTATAATTTGCCTGCAGCATTCATTACACTGAAAAAGCTACAATGGAAGAGAAGGTCATCATAATAGTAGTTTAAATGACAATTATATGGTAACATAACGATAGACTTCAACAAAGTGGTCATAAAAAACAAAAGGTCTACACTCTCAACAGTAACTTGCAAGTGAGTTCCAGAGACTAGGGCCAAGACAGCTGAATACTCTGGCAGCAAGTCAGAGCAAAGAGAGAATGGATGGTGCACAGCAACTCAGCACTGAAGGATCTAAAGCTACAGGAGATTATACACATATGGTTAAGGTGCAAAAGGATTTGGAGGTAACAAAGGGAGTTTATTTTCAACATGTTGGGGCAATTGGAGATCAACAAGGAAAGAAAGGGGGAGAACGCCTTAGGGCTCAGGGGGATGAGGATAATATGTTAACAGAGACCGAGGATCGGTTAACAAACAGAAAAATAGAATAGGAATAAGTTACTCATTTTTGGGATTTCAGGGTGTAATAAGTCAAGTCCAACACAGATCAGTGCTTGGGTCTCAGCCATTTACAATTCATATCAATGACTTGGATGACAAATTAAAAACAAAATAAAATGTTGGAAAAGCTCAGCAGGTCAGGCAGCATCTATGGAGAGAAACAAAGCTAACGAGGGCAATTTTGAGGTTGCGTTAGCGGTCCACAGGAATGCCGTTGCAGGTGGAAAATCCAGAGAGAATTGGGAAACACAAAGTGCCAACATGACAGTGCCAATCTGTGCCAAGCAATGCCACAGGCGAGTCACATGGGGAGGGGCTGTCCATTATCTGCAGTGTGGGGGAGAGCGCCAAGGCCAATGAGAGGGTAACTTGCAGGAACAGGAGTGGGGAAGTGGGCAGTGAGGGGGTAAACATCAGCAATACTTCTACGATGCTGGGGGTAGGGGGGCAAGAGAGAGCCCCCAATGATTGTGCAGTGAGGGTGGGGGAGAGCCCTGATACCTCTGTGGTCGGGGAGGGGGTGGCAGGTAGTTGAACTTCAATTCTGATCGTGGTGCCCTTTAAAGATGGCACTCCGATCTCTGTGGAGCTGGTCTTGCCAGCTCTATCAGGCCCCACCCGCTAGAGTGATGGCATAAACCCTGTCCACTAATTTATTTTACTCAGGGAGGCTCAAGATCTGGGGCGAAAACTAGTCTGTGCAGCTGGAGAGCTACACGCTGACTTTCAGTCAGAGCCTGAAACTTTGAAAAAATATGGGTAAATTCTGCCCAACGTTTTAGGTTGATGACTGGTCATCAGGACAGAGAGATGAGGGATTTGATTGTAATGTACCCAAATTTGTTTCAGAGAAAATTAACACACATGTATATCAAGCAATTAGGAAGGGAAATGGTATATTAGTCTTTATTGCAACGAGATTGGGGCGTAAGAGTAAAGAAGTTCTTGTTTCAATTATGTAGGACTCAGGTGAAATTACACTTGGGTACTGTGTACAGTTTTGGCCTCCTTACCCCAGGAAGGATATAACTGCCTTAAGGAGATTGCATCTAAGGTTCACTACACTGACCCCTGGAATGAGAGAGCTCTCCAATGAGAACAGTTTGTGCATTGGCCATGCTAAATTCTCCATCAGTGTACCTGGACAGGAGCCAGAGTGTGGCGACTGGGGAATTTTCACAGTAACTTCATTGCAGTGTTAATGTAAGCCTACTTGTGACACTAATAAATAAACTTTGAACTAAGCTTTAGATTGAGTTGAATAGGCCTATACTCCCTGGAGTTTAGAAGAATGAGAGGTGATTGCACAGATTTCATAGAAACATATAAAATTCTGGGATGGTTTAACAGGATATGTGCCAGAAGACTGTTTCATCTGTCAGGAGAATCATAACAATAGAGGAGCTGCCATTTGACCCATCATCAACTATGGTTCAGTTGGTAACACTCTGCCCCTGAATCACATGATTCTGGGTTCAAATCCCACTCCAAGGTTTGAGCATCAAAATCAAGGTTGACACTCTGTGGGAAATTCATTTTGAAAATCCCGCTAAAAAAAAGTAGGATTTACTCCAGTGTTTAAGCAAATTCGGCACTTAGAATTTTTTTTGGGAGAATCCCGACCAGTGAGTATGAGGTTATTACCATTCACAATGTAAAAGATTTCTTTCACACATCCCAATCTCTTGTCACAACATTAAATCTGTGTTTGCAAAGTGAATCAAGAAGTTGCACAGTGATTAAACGTTAATTTGCGATCCTGCTGACAGGTTTCCACATCTGTAGTATTTAACTTCTGATAAATGTCGAACACGTGGAAATAGGTAGATTTAACTCAATAATAAACGGGTCATTTTTATATATTCTCTTTAGCTGAAAAACTGTTTTGATAAATGTCAGTGTTACCTGGGGAAGGGGTGCTGAGATGCAGGTAGGGAGTGAATGGGTGACCCCGGAGTGAACTGGTGGATGGGGGAAGGGGGAGTGGATCCCAGAGGGGGGGTGGATCCCAGAGGGGGGGAGTGGATCCCAGAGGGGGGGGGGTGAATCCCAGAGGGGGGGGGTGGATCCCAGAGGGGAGGGGGGGTGGATCCCAGAGGGGGGGGGGGGATCCCAGAGGGGGGGGGGGGATCCCAGAGGGGGGGGGGGGGATCCCAGAGGGGGGGGGGGGGGGGATCCCAGAGGGGGAGGTGGATCCCAGGGGGGGAGGTGGATCCCAGAGGGGGGGATCCCAGAGGCGGGGGGGGGGGGTGGGGGGGTGGATCCCAGAGGCGGGGGGGGGGTGGATCCCAGAGGCGGGGGGTGGATCCCAGAGGGGGGGCTGGATCCCAGGGGGGGATCCCACAGCGGGGGGGATCCCGGAGGGGGAGGGGAGGGGAGTGGATCCCAGAGGAGGGGAGTGGATCCCAGGGGGGAGTGGATCCGGGGGGGGGGGAGGGGGGAGTGGATCCGGGGGGGGGGGGGGGGGAGTGGATCCCAGAGGAGGGGGGGGGGGCAATGGAACCCTGGATGCGAGGGAGGAGATCCCATGGGAGGGTCCCTGGGTGGGAGAGGATGAGGGGAGATCTTTGGGTCGGGGGGGAGATCCCTGGGGGAAGGGGGTGGATCCGGGGTGTGAGGGATGCGGATCGCGGGGTAAACACCCGGGAATGGATCACTCGGTGCGGGACAAGCGGGTGCATCCCGGGCTGGGAGTGGATCGCGGAAGCGGCCCTCGCTGTGCTGAGTGATCACTGAGGATCCAGTGGGTCGGATTCGGGAGTTTCTCACTCACCCGAGGCGCCAAAAACAGCG